>NW_020955957.1:692148-695377 GCF_003031625.1 Empidonax traillii | reverse complement strand
AAAAAAAAAAAAATAAAATTCAGTGTAGATACCACAGACATAAATCAGCAGAGAAATAAATAATGAACCCGCCACGACATAAATCTCAATTGCAGCTCCCACATTTGTCAGTTTTCAGTGTGAATATCTTGTTTGGGTTTTGGTGGTGTTTTTTTACAGGGCACACCAGGATATTGCAGTTAACCACTGTTATTTAAAACACACAGAACTACAAAAAATAAAATCCTTAATTCTCACTGTCTTTTTAAAATCTATTTTTTTTCACCCTGAAACTTCTCTTAAACTATTCTGTACTTTCTCACAAGATTGAATACTCATGTAGAGGATACGAATTTTGAAACCAGTAATAAACCATTTATTGACCAAGAAATTCTGAGTTGGAAACGGCATTTTTGGACTGTAACAATAGCTCAGATAGCTTGGACGGGTATAAGTGTGATCCACGCCTCAAGAGCGCTCACCTCACACGGGGTGATGTCCTGTCACCGTCTCACTCACTCTGAAGGCAGTATCCATAAGGGTTTACAGAGCAGACATCACCATAAATCAATGTTATTGCACTGTATTTTCAAACAAAACATTTTGCAGACATAGACGTCCCACATTCCATACTGATCATGAAACGCTTGCATGAAGGTCAGCTAAAGTCAACGACAGCTTATGGATTCATTTTCTGGAGGAATAAAAGATGCCCATGTATTTTCTTTTTTCCTTTTCCTTTTTTTTTTTTTTTTTTTTTTTTTTTTTTTTTTTTTTTTTTTTTTTTTTTTTTTTTGAGTGCACTAAAAGTTTCCTAAATCTCTGTTTTTCTTAGAAACCTGATGAAAATCCAATTACCAGAAATGTGTGGTATCCTCAAACAACAAAATCCTTAATTCTCACCGCCTTTTCGAAATCTTTTTGTTCACCAGGAAACTTCTCTTAAACTATTCTGCACTCTTTCAATTGACCAAATCCAGTTGTTTTTGTGTTGTAATGTTTTTGATGGTGCTTTGGCCTGGTGTTTCTTGTTAGTGCATCTGAAGATTGCTTTGATGTTGCCAAAATACAGGCCATGGGGTCTTCACCTGAGAAACACTTTTCAGTGAACTCAGAGACACCCAAGGAAACACTGGAGCAGCAAGTGAGAATATTTCTACAGCTTGAACTAAAAGGCCTCCTCCTCTGGCTAGTGAATGTATTGATCCTGTCATTACAGGCAGCAGAAGAATTTACAATGAGCAGGGTTTGTAAGACTTTGGGCTTGTATGAGAGAAGCAAGAGAAACCAAACTAATGCTTCAAAAATAGCAAGGATTTAATCACACTTGTTGTGTAAAAGCATCAGGTTTTACAGGACCAGTAACACAGAAAATTTTAATAATATATTGGTCTTTTTTAAAAATTATACCTCAAAGGGCCGTTCATGAATGAACCTCTTTATAACCATTGAAAGCTTTTTAAAGTAACAAAGTGGGATGGAATTAAACGACACTGCTAAGGATCAGGTCTTGGCAGATCAGTAAATATACTGTTATAACAGTTTTTAATACACACTTATTGCATTTTTTAATCTGTACCCACAGTCTGGAAACAGACTGCAGAGCACAGAGTCTGCTTTACTTCTAGTAAAGAACTTTGATCCATCTTTACAGAGCTGACTACAGATATTTATGCCAGAACAGCTCTTAGGAGCAACCTTGGCTTGTAAAAGCTGTTTCACCGGGAGAATCCTCAGCTGTCTACTTAATTTTGTTCTTCCCAGAGCAGAGGTCAAGATCTGTTCTTCACAATTAGGCAAAAAGAAGAAGGTCTACTTGTGTGTAACAGCTAACAGTAAAACTTCTTGAAAAGCTCTCGGGCCAAACAGCCACCTCTGAGCCACAGGAACGTGAAAAGTCTAATAATATCTTCTCTAGCCTAGTATTTTAAACCCAAAATGATTTGTTAGGATATCTTTTGATGGTAAAAAAGAAAAAAAATACTGTATAATAATAGTAACAAAAAATAATGTAAGGTGAAAAGACTCTTCTGTATAATGAAGTGCATAAAGTGTAATTTAATGAATGTTCTGACTAAAACAATACATTATTTTTGTAAAGAATATGGCAGTACACTGGAGGTAGAGAAATTTATCATAGACTGGAATTTATATGTTACATAGTGATGAAATCCATCTGTTAGGTGCTCACTTATACCACATAAAGTAATGAAAGCAACCATCATCAATCACACATTACTCTAATCCTACCTCCATATTCTCCTACTCCTGGGTCATTGAAGAAAGGCAATGGTAATGATCAGACCTGTAATTACAGAGCAAAGAAAGTGTACTGCATTCCAGTAAGGATAATGATGTTTGCTTTTCATCTCAAGATAAATTTGGTGCAATCAAAATGCTAATAATGAAGTGCCAGCTACAGGATTTCTACTGTGGACAACGTTGCTACACCCAACTATTGCAATTATTCTAAAAAACCCATCAACATCATTTTTTGAAGTGCTGCTTTTAAGGGAAGTTAGAGGAAGGCATCTAAAAAAAATTTTTTTTGAGAAGCTGATGTTATTCCTGACACTTACACTGCCTTGAGAACCTGCACCAAAAGAAAGGAGCTACACAAAGATAAAGCTAGTACAGATTTTCTGGGAATCTAACTTACCATCTTGCAGGTTTAGGAAAATGTGTTACACCACTGAGCATAACTTGGCAATTTAAAACTAGCAGATGTATTTTGGTGGGAAAAATTCAAGTAGCAGGATGCAATTTTAGGGCGACTTCAAACAAATGAACAAAAAAACCCCACAAAACCCTCTGCTGAATCAAAAATTTAATCCCAAGTATGGAAGACAAAATATTTCTGGGCTAATCTTAAACCTTGAATTTCCAGAATGAGGTGAAGTGGAGGGGAGGAAAGAAAACCCATTATTCATTTCAGATTAACTTCACTTTTTCCTAGAAACGTGTGTTTTAGTTTTAATGCCTTCTAATTTTTTCCTTTTTAAATTTGGGCTGGTTAGTAAAAGGCTTTTGCTTTTAGTGAAAAACAGTGAAGTTTTAGGTCTTTTTTTTTTTTTAAAGATCTATTTTTAAAAGATCTTTATATTATAGGAGGAGGGGGGATACAAAAAGTAGTAGCTGAGTGACAAACGGCGCCCCTCCTGAAACTCAATTTATTAATCAGCAAAAGAATTTACCCAGCAGTTGTTCCCACTGAGGGGCATTTGTATCATGCCTTAGTTAGAGCTCTGAA
>NW_020955957.1:627589-691804 GCF_003031625.1 Empidonax traillii | reverse complement strand
TTTAAAGATCTATTTTTAAAAGATCTTTATATTATAGGAGGAGGGGGGATACAAAAAGTAGTAGCTGAGTGACAAACGGCGCCCCTCCTGAAACTCAATTTATTAATCAGCAAAAGAATTTACCCAGCAGTTGTTCCCACTGAGGGGCATTTGTATCATGCCTTAGTTAGAGCTCTGAAATCAATTGGTTCTCATCAAGTGTGCTCCGTGCAGAACAGGGATAATGAAACGTGCCCGAAGCAGCGTGCAGGGATGATTGCATCAACCTCAGCCCCAGCAGAGTCCTGGACACTGAGGCCAGCAGTGTGACCAGAAAACAGGCTGGAAAGGGGAACACAGGCAGGCCAGGTGGAAGGGAAATTGGAGTTGTGGTGTAAACATTAATCAGCGCCCCTGTGAAGCCCAACGGGTCTTGTCCAACACAAACTGCAGGGCCAAAGTGTGGACTGGCTGTTCGTACCTGCACAGCCTGTATGAATAACTCAATCAGGGCTTCTTCTGGGCTGTTTGCATCTCAGTCATCAGAGTCAACTTCAGCAATTCCATCTTCTTAACTGAATTACCGAACATAACAGCGTTGCTGTAGATTTGAGAGGTCCCAAAATTCAACTGATGGGCAAAAAAGCGTGTGCGAGCCTGTGAAATGATGCAACTTTCTGCCCCTCAGAGAGCAACCACTGGGTGTGTTTGTGAAGTCCTTGGAAATTACAAGACAGAAGAACAAATCACGAAGCATGGTATGGGTCTTCTAGATTTTTTTTCCCAGGGGAAAATGTTGAGAAAAAAGCAGGAAAGGGTGAAGGAAAGGTTACTGAAGGAGAAGAAGACTCTGCTTATATGAATCCTTCTGGTAAACATGATTTCCTCTCACAGCCCCCTCTTCTGAATGGACCAAAAGAAGCAACCCAGATCAGAATTTAGGATTTTGTGGGCAACAACAGTGAGATAAATTCAGGACTTAAAACTGCCCCTGATTATTTTGGCTTTCTGCACTACCCATGCCTGCTTCCCTGTAAGAACCTGCATCCCATGTGCCCAGAAACTCTGCTTCCAACAACAAAAATAAAAGTTTAAAAAAAAAAAAAAAAACCAAAGCAAATAAGACACAATTTTCAAACTGGGAGAGAAACAGATTTTTCAGGGAAGGCAGATAGGGGAAAGGATTAAAAAGCTTTTGGCACAGAGAAAGCAGGCTCTATACAAGTCTGTGGACAATTATTCAAAGCCCTTATAGCTGGGGTTTGGCTGAGAACAGCACACAAGTGTATGTTTTTATTTCCCCCAAAGAAACTCAGATTGAGATCTCAGTGATGTGTGACAGGAGGTGTGCCAAGCAGAGCATTTCACTGAGGTCACGTCAGATGGGCAGGATGTCTACAGAGCCTTCATTCCTCCCCCCAGGCAGATCCCTGCCCCATCAGCTACCCCTGGAGGGACTGCTGGACACCCAGCACCTGAGGCAGGAGCTGGAGAGAGGTGGAATAGTGTCCATTCCATTGCAGGGCTTTCTGACAGACCCTGCAGGGCTGGAGGGAGGGCTGGAGGGCAGCTGAAAACGGGGGGGTGGGGGAGATGCCCCTGCTCCCTCTCGGGTCCGAGTGGGAAACACTGGGAGAACAGCCCTTAGACTGATTACTGTGCTTTCAGTCCTTATCTAGGCCAGGAGCCAAAAATGCAGAAGGCCTGGACATGAGTTACCAGAAAGTTTTGTAACCTTGAGAGAGGTTCAGCCCGAGTTCAGTTCTAAAAATACGGGAATGATCAGTGGGGGGTCATTACTCCATACGAGCAGCCTTCCCCATCAGATGGACAGCCCTCCCTGTTGCATTAGTTTTACATGCATGTAACTCCACTCATTGTGAGGCAATTACTCATGCTTAATATGAGGGTAAAAGGGAACACACTCAGGCTTTTAGCCTCAGCATTATGGGATTTCTTGGCAGAGTGCCTAAATCCCACAGACCCTCTCCAGCCCGAGCCCCCATCACCTCTGTCAGGAGCTTTGCCCAGCACAGAATCATGTGCTGTGGCTGCATCGAGGCTGACAATGTTGTGAAAAGTTTCATCTCACTTTTAGTGGAGTTTTCAGCTTTATTAAAAACTCCTGTACTGATACACCCTGTAAAATTCAGCCTTTCCTCAGAGCTGTTCTGCCAGCCACGCTGGGGAATGTCTGGTTTTATTTTGCTGGTTCAGAGTGAAGAAGCAGGAGGTAGATTAAAAAGCTAAACTGAAACGCTGCTTTAAATCTTCAGGTTTAAAGAAGAGATTCTTTCACTCTTATAATTACTGCAGGATGGAGTTGTTATTGAAAAGATATCACTTACAGCAGTTAAATCTCTGTTATCCTCTGAAGAGCACAATAATCACTAGATTGAGGATTTCCTCACTGAAGATGCATAATTCTAAAACAAAGATACCTTCTTTGGGCTTCATATTGTTCTTTGGAAAACATACAGCATAATTTACACTCGGATTTTTGTTTTCTGAGACATTGCAGTAAAAATTTAAAAGTATATGCAAACTGTGTGAAAGATGTTGAGCTTAAGCAGCTATTGTAATAGTATATTATGTTGAAGACAGGATCTGAAAGCTGTCTTTGCATTGTCAGTCAATTCCAGGTAATTAATGCCCACGTCCAAACAAGATGCACAGATGTGCTGACATAATTTCCACTGTTTCCAAACCTGTGCAGATATTACTCTTCCTATTACTTGTACATACTTAGTGTTCTCTCCCAGAGAAGATTAGGAGCTCCACACTGCTTTGGTATAAATCCAAGGCAATGATAGTCAAATCATGGTGGTTGCATCATGAAGAACTGTCATGAAAGCAATTAGGTTTCATAGCTCACCATTTACAGCCTCAGCTTTCTTTATGTCACCGTGCAAAACTGAAGTGGTTTCAAAACTGTTGGGTGCATTCTTGGCTCGTATTCATACTAGAAACCACTTGCATACTTCCACAGAAGTGTGAATGTTTTGTGTTAAAATTGGCTGTTTTCTCTGGTCTGAACTCCGTGCAGATCCCAACAGTTTAGATTTGGTGAAATTGTATCTGATCACGTCAGCCTAATGAACCCGCCAGGCATCAGCTCTGACAGGCTGCCTGGCACTGCACAAAGTGGGAAAAGGGCAAAGCTGTGACCCCACACAAGTCAGTGGCAGAACTCCTCTTGCCTTTAATGGGTCCAGGATTTCATCTGTGGCTCTCTCTGCCTCATCTTTCACTCGCAGAGACAAACAGCACACAGAATCCAGCAGGGACTGCAGACACCAGGCTCCCTCCAATATATAATGAGGCACAAGCTGAGTGAAGTCAGAGCTTTTGGATCTCAGCAGAGAAGTGGCTTTTTTTCAAAGGGAGGGGGGAAATGAAGAAAAGATAAACACATAACTGACTGGAAGGAAAAGCTACTCCTGTATCTACCAGGGGAAAGTGAGAGATTGCTTAGGTTTTCTTTTCATTTGGTTTTTCTCCAGCTTCCTAAAGTCACTTGACAGCCTACTAGAACAGAACCCACCACCATTCACAGGGAAAATACAGAGAAATATCATGACTGAAAAATAGTCCCTTCAATGAAACTCCCATATGGAGAATTCACACGGTAACACAACTTACAGGAATTTACAGCAGCTTCTGTTAGATGCTCTCCTCTGCCCCTGGTGAGGATCACTTAATTCCAGGGTAATGCATTTTAATTACAAGGACACCAGAGGGCAAAGGTGGGTTAGTAGCTTGCTTTGTTTCATGGAACACATGCATCACAGTGTTAGGAAATATTCCCTGCTGGCCCATTACTCCCCTGAGGGTTTTGGTGCTGAATAACAGCGTGAGATACAGATCTCTTCCCGTGCTGCTTTCACCTCCAGCACTCTGAAACTCCTCCTGAACCACCACCAGGTCCTAACAAGATGCAATCTGACCGCTAACAGCCTTGAGATATTTCAGGGCTTTCTTAATCTGAAGTTGTCTTTTCCCCTCGTAAAACTGCTCCAAGCTGCTCCTCTGGCCATCTCTTGCTGCTTGTGTGGGGTGCTTTGCTGGGCTCCTGGGTGGCAGGAGGTGGGTGTTGGGTCCAAGACTGGTGGGTGCCTCCTGCCCCAGGCTGCTCTGTGCCTGCAGCTCCCTGTGGTTCACACATCAGATTTTTTAAATCATTTTGAATGAAAGAAAATGGGTGGGATAATAACCCTTTGCCTCCTGGTTGCCCTCTGGGAGAGGACCTTCCGTGGCAGAGTTTCCCCTCTCCTGCAGGGTGGGAAAGGATGAAAGGAGTGGGGTGGGCTGGCCAGGCAAGACCCACAGCACCCCTGTCCTTGGCTTTCTGCTCACAGAACATCTCAGGGAAGATCTGAGCATCTTCTGGCGTGCACACAGCAGCTGGGCTCAGCCAAACCCTGAAGAACATGGGGTGCAGGGAAGCAGCTGCTCAAATATTTGCAGAGTAGAGCTGTGCTTCTGCCTGGACACCCTGCCACCCCTCAGCCTCACACACACACACAGAACTCTCACAGAAATCTGTCCAGCTCTCCATTCAAACCCATCCCTGCCCCACTCAATTAAACAAACACATGTGCCACTTGTGCTGAAATGACATTAAGAAAAATGTATGTGCAAGTAGTGGTATGCTGAGCTGGAAGCCTAAATCTTGCTTCGTCCACCTGATGGAGGAACAAATAAGAAATTACATGAGATTGTTGGCAAATCTCCCAGAAGATGAAACGTGGACTTTCTCAGCACAGTTTTCCTTGCTGCTTTTTAGGTAACTCCCCATCAGCTCTGAGGCAGTAGGATTTCAACCCCTGAGTAAACCTGAAGGTGCAGGGTGGGTCTCACCTTTGCCCATGCAAGCTTAAGTAACATGGATTTCAGCTGAGTTATCCTCAGTTTAGAGCAGAATAGCCAGCATCAGAGAACCTGGACCTGAACAATCTCTTTGGAAGCTCAGAGAGGGCCATTTTATTAATCTGAAGTCAGTGGGTCTCTGCCCACTTTCAATCAGTTGTGGGATGGATACAGAGTGCTTCATCCTTAGGACAGAACAGTTAACTCTGTTTGAATGAGAGTTTTCTTTTCCTTTTATAGGGACCAGGAACTAAACAAAGAACCTTTTAAAACAGAGAGTTAGTTAGGGCCAGAATTAGGAGGGAAGTTTCTGGCAGTGTGACTTCTGGGGCACCTATGTTTGCAGACTTTTAAAATATTGGAACATACGCTCTTAGCAGAATCACAAAAGATGTGGTTTTTTTTTTTTTGACTGTGTCATAGCTCATCACATTATGGGGCCCTGTGCTGCATAATGTAATGAGATGCACATTTTAACACACAGACTTCTCCTGTGATGTCAGACAGGGGAGAGTTGTAGGGAGCAAGTTAGGTCGTTCACTGCCAAACTAACTGGTCAGCAAACCGATGTAATGACTATTTTCAAGTTTGCTCTTAAATTTGCCACTCTCCTGCCTCCCATTAAATCAGGCAGAAAATAGAGCTCTGTCAAAAAATTAGGTGCTTCCTAAGAAAGTGTTCCCCTTTTTGTTCAATTTTCTTTGGCATTCATCATAGGGAAAGGGGAAAAAAAAAAAAAAGTCCTTTTACCTAGGATATTTTCACCACTTTGAGCGTAAGTGAAAAGCAGCTTTTGTCAGCAAAGTGCTTTTTGCTGCCTGATGGGTAATGTAATGTGTGAGGCAGTGTGGAAGAGGAGTTGAAGGTCAAAGCTGTAAGAGTACTTGCAGTGTCACTTGGTGTCCTGATCTGAAAGTTGTGCATGTCATCTCCCCAGCTCGCTGTCAGAGGAGGGAAATCATACCATGGCTGGGAGTTTGCATGACTATTGAAGACTAACTGAAGAAAAATGACTCCTTCAAAATGTGCCAAAAATAGGGGAAAGGATTAATTGCTTGGTTCTGTTTCTCAGACGGGATATAGAAATTTGTACATTTTCTTCTCTATCGTCATCACCCGTCTTCTGCATCTGTGAAAGCTCTGCAACAAACTTTGAAAGGTGAAATACTGATGAGTTTTGCCACTGACTGGGTGAGCCTGGGATTTACCCAGAAAGAACTCACAGAGAAAAGGAAGGCTTGCAAGGGCATAACAGAAAGTTTAAAGCAGTTGAAAAATCCTTGTGCGTTCTCTTAATTGACATAGTAGTTATGAAAGCATTTTCAGGTGAGATTATCCCGTGGAAAATATTACTGAAAACACCTTGTTTGTTGTTCAGCAACATTAACCTCTTAAAAACCTTCCAAAGATCCCACTTATACTCTAAAATGAAGTGTGCCTCTGCACACTGACTTTCTTGTTTTCAGCAGAGAGGCTCTGGGTTTTTTTAACATCAAAAAAGCAGAATGAAAGGTTCCTTTAAAGCACCTCAGCTTATTTACTCTGAACAACTGGACACTGGTAATTTTGCCCACTCTTTTCACTGGCTGGTTTTGTAGACTGGCTTAAAAATATTGGCTTTGACATTTAAAGCCCTTAATTGACTGGGTCTCCACAAAGTCCCTTACTGAGCTTCTGGCACTCTGCATACCACTTCCTCCTTCTGGGTCAAAAGGGGCAAAGCTCTCGTATTTGAAGGTCTGCAGAAGTAGAAAAGGCAGTGTTAACATTTCTGCATGTTCCACTGAAGATCACAGAACAGTCACCCAGCCGACTTTTCCCAGGATTGTGTATTTCTGTTTAAGGAGGGATTGAAATCCTTTTTCTTTCAGGGGGGCTCTGGCAGGACATTGTTGAACCTGGTATCACAAAATCATTTTGCAATTGGTGATAAATGGCAATCATGATTCTTTTAAAATTTTTTTTTTTTTAACTTTTCAAAATGTGAAATCCTGTAATCAAAGGAAAACAGCATACATTTATCTTGACTCCTAGTGTGATTTCACTTGATTGATTCCACAGCTCCTAAATGTTTTGCCTCAGAAACGGATCCAGCGTCATTTTTTTCAGACTTCCTCTTCTTGTAGAGTTTTCCTGAGTTTTCCTCATCTGGCATCTGCCCTTGCAACTATCTCAGCATGGGACTAACTCAGCTCTTCATGCTCCTGAACCCAAACAAGCAGAACCCACAAACACTGATGGGTTCCATTTTCTACTGATGTCAACTACATACTTTGGAGATTTATTTTCGAGGGTCTTGTTTATCAGAGAATTAAAGGAATGTGTTAAACTCATCAGCATTTTGATTCTGCCTCGATGTTTCAGTTTAATTTGTCATTATCAGTTCATGGGTTTGTGTTGTAATGAAGAGTATGACTGAGACCAGTAAAGATTCATTTTAAGCAAGCAGATTTTCAGCTGAGACCAGGATTATAAATCACAAGATGTCTTCCCTCATGGTTTACAGTATCTTTCATGAACCACTGACACCAGTGAAAAAACACATTTTAAGAAATAGAAGGTAGTGAAGTCAGGTTTATGTCCATCCAACAAAAGTGTTTCATAAACTGACGTTCAAACAGACTCTGTTTCCATGGACTGCTTGAACACCTCATGCAGATAATCATTCAGGAGGCATCATTTTTATCAATGTGCTTCCTGGCACTGTATGTTTGTGTCATTTTGGTTTAATGTTAGAGAGTGAAAGAGATATGATCACCACTGAAGTCTTCCAAAATCACTCTGGATGTTACAATCAAGCCAGTTATTAACCAGTGCATTTCAGCCACGTGCTAAAGAAGAGCCTACTAATTCTGTGCAGTCTTGCCACAGGGAGCCTGTCTGAAATCCATACACACCAGTATAAACCGTGCAGGGTAAGTTTAAGAGAACTCTCTTATTTCTCTTAATGGGCTGAATCATTGCTAACAGCTCCACCCACGTCAGGCGTGCTCAGGCACGGGTGGATCCACAGAACCAAACAGATGGTGTGGATGTCTATGGCTGGGGAGGGGGAGATATTTCACATGAATTCTTGGCAGCTCCAGTGAACTGTGTGCCTGTTAGCAGCCAGAGTGCATTGGGTTTGCTCCTGGAACTGTGCTTCTGGTTTATTTTTCATTTGAAAGCGCCAAGACCGCTCGGTGATGTGACTCAAATCTCAGCAAATGGGAAAGGAGGAGGCACGGACAGGAAAAACTGCACTCCTGATATAAATCAAAACATTCTAGAGACTTTGAAGATAGACCTCTTTTTAATGAGGAATAAACACAAAGCTAGTAGAATAAAACAGTCTCTCATACTCAGTACATATTAATATCTCTTGACTGTTGCTTCCTTCCTCCCTAAAATGTTTTAAAAAATAAGCTGATTACAGATGATATCAAGTGCTTGTCTTTAGCTCTGTTGTGTTCTTGAAGGAATGAAAGCCCTTGACTGCAGGTATGTGCAAAGAATACATGAGCAGATAAATTATTTATCAAGGAATTTATCAGGGTACCTCAGTTTCATATGTTCCAACTTTGTAAAAAATTCTTAAGGACACACACTACAGTACAGAGGCAGCACGATGCAGGAAAGCAGATAAAGCCATCTCCATCATTACTGATTGTGAATCACATCGTGTCCCACCCAAGCTTGTCATCTCAGGCTCATTGGTCCCTCTTTCCCTTGTACAGGTTGGATGTGCCAAACATTTTGTGGCAGAGGAGTAAGAGCCACGTTTACCAAGACTTGTAGAAACCTTGACACAGACAGCACAGGAGGTGCAGATGGGGGATGTGAGACACACCCTGTGCAGGGGACACAACTGAGCCACCAGCTGCCACTAACTGTGGAAAACCTCTGGCTGAAAAAGCCAGCAGGATGATTGGAATTGTGGCATCCTCAGCTGAGCACAGGGGAGGCCAAACCAGCTGCCTGAGAAGGATCCTGGGTGTGCTGCACGCTGAGCTCGGGTGCAGTGCAGCCAGAGGGAGACAATCAGCTGCTTCACTCCAGAACCTGAGCAAGAACAGGCAGGACAAAGACACTGTGGACATGTAGCCACCCTGATGTCACAGAAATGTTGCTTGGGAAAAGCCAGGGAAGATGGCACACATTTTTGTGATGGTGAGCCCCCCTGCATCTCCGTGCCCTCCAATGCTCGTCCCCAGCACCCAGAAAGAGCAAAGTGGGTGCCACAAAAGCTCACTGAAACAGAGTCTTTTTCTGCAAGAGGGGGTATGTGCTTTGGTGGGAATGTTATCTCAGTCGTGTGACTGCCAGTTTCTAAGGGTGTTTCAATCTTTATTAAGACTGACTATATGTTAATTAGTTGACATACACCTAATTAAGATTAACTGTATGTTGTTAACCATATGTTCTTTATTTGCCTGGAATCCTGTGCACAGGTTTACTTTTACAAGTAGGAATAGCTATTTTATTAAAGCCAAATTCCTATTTTACCTGAGTCAAGCTGTAGTTAACCCTGAGGGACAGAACACTCTACACCTGTGTAGTGCAGCATGCAACCTGCCCTGTTGTTCCTTCACTCTTCTTGAAACAGCTGGGACTCTGGTAACAATAATAAAAGGGAATCCATTACTTTTCCATCCTAGCAGTACCTTCAGCTTTGATAGATTACAATGAATTAATCATACAGGATTTTTGCTAACATATTTTATTATGTTGATGGAAGGGATTCACTTGAGATGACAGCTAACATGGCTCAATAGCCAAAAGCTTTTTAGCACAACTGTAAGTCTATTCACTGTGGCTGCCGTTCTTGAACAACCTCAAGGAAATGGGTAAAGTGAACAATATATCACTGGTGATGTGTTTCTCTCCACAACTATGTAATATGGCAATTAAGCAAGCACTATTTCAGAAAAAAAAAAATAAATTCTTTAATTTGAGACCTAACCCCCCCGAACTTTCTGCCAGATTAAAAATTAGTATATGGTAGTTAACTCCTTACAGGCATACTTTATTGAAATGCTTCGTGTGAAGTAACCCTTTGTTCTTCTTGGCCAGAGCAGAACTCTCCCACTTGTGGTCTGTAGCTAGAATATTAAATCCAGCTTCATGTACCATACTTGATAAAAATGTGGACCAATTATGGCTTGTCAGGGGATTATAACAAGAAGTTTCAGATGTTTATAAAACATGACCTTGGAGAACATGGTGAATGAACTGGATTGCTCAAGCCTGAGGAGGGAAAGACTGAGTGTGACAAGATAACAGTCTCCAGACTCCACAGATAGAAATCTGCTGCAAAGAAACAGGAAGCAAGCTGTTGCCCATGTTTGTGATGGATAGAAAAAGAAATACGGAATTTAAATTGCGTTAAAGATGATTGAAGTTATATATTTGGAAGAATCTTTGAACAGTGAGGACAGCAAGGAAAATGTTAGGATAGATTGCCTGGGGAGGAATGTCCATCACTGAAAGCCTTTCAGAAACTGTTAGACAAATATCTGTCAGGAATGACACAGATAGAATCGATCCTGCTCTGACATAGAAAGAGATCTATGTTATACTTTAAAAATTTCATGTGTTATTAGTCATTACAGCTGTATATACTCTGCAGTGTGTTTGCAGCACTTTAGTGTATACATTTCGATATGTTAAAAGCACGTTGAGTTCAAAAATCTCATCCCTAAATGATTATGCAGCCAAATTAAGGCCAGCTGTTTAACCCTTATTAAACCCCCAGTTCGTTTGCACCATGACACAGTCTTTAATTACCCTGTCACACGTTGGTTTGTTTCCACAGGCCTCTCTTTCATCAGTCTACTGGATAAATACTTAGGGAAAGGACATTATTTTTACATGTTGTCTACTGTTCAGTGGGTATTTTCATATTTTATTACTGCACACTGTCCAGACTTGCTCTGAAGAACAACATTGCTGTATTTTTAGGAAGATTTATGTGTCTGTCCTCAGAGCAGTGCTTGAGTGATACTTCAGCTTACCCTCCCAGCCTTGCTCTGCCAACTGTACAGTTGGGAGTTCAGTCTGACACTGATTTTTCAGTGTAATCTCTATTATGTAGCACCACAGACATTCAGAATAGAATTATAACCCAAATTGTTAAAAGTTCAACCGCTTTAATCGATCAGTTCCTAACCTCTCAGTGGTGATATCACAGCCTCCTTGCTCTTGATAACAGCTGGTGGAGATGTTCTCTTCCTAGTGGTGAGCTACTGAATTCAGGTTTTTAATAGCAAATGAACTCACAATGGATTCACAACATTTGCACAAAATGAATGTTTGCCAGCAATGCAAGATTGTCATTCTCTGTGTGTGTCACACACGTGTTTTACTCTTAAACACACACCATACTTCTTCTGGAGAGGTGGGGAGAAGAAAGGAACTTAAATTAGCTTCAGTTGGGTCCAGCTCTTGTGTACCTGAGGTTATGATTCTGAAAAATGTTATCCATGTAGTCTAGGTGTTAAAAATTCACTTGAGTTGTTCAAAGGTCTTCTGCAGTGGCCTGCATGCTCGTTGTTTTGTCAGAGCACACCCTTCTATGATTTTCCTCACCTAGAACTGAGATATTTTATTTATATAAGGTATTCTGTGCATTTGCATTACCCTTTTTTAATGCATATTGCTTAATTTGATGCATTCTAGACCTGGATATGCAAGCCTGATTTGTATGTTAAATGGTCCTTCATGAAACAAATGTTTAAACCTTTAGCCTAATAGATACACTTGATTTATTAAATGATGTATGTGCTGACTGCAATATGGAAAAAATATGTATGTAGTCAAACACTCTGGGTTTGCAATACTAAAATTGCAACCAATTTCCTTGTGTGTAATTTAAAGAAAATGTAGCAAATAAAAATGAATAATAGGCCAATTTCAGGGTGTTTTATGGTTGTAAACATATGACGTACAGGTAATCTGAGGTGTCATTAATTCAGTATTTATGGATGTGAAAATCATACTCTTGACTTTATGTGTATATACGAGAGGTATTTTTGTTTGCTCTGAGTCATATTTGTTGTACTTTTTCATGTCCAGACAGCAGAAGGTCTTCTGCTTTTTCTGACCCAGGGAAAAAAAAAATAATTAATTTGAAAATAAGTTTCTCAAAAAGACCTCGGTTTAGGATTAAACCTTCTTACTTGATGCATTTTTTTTCCTGCTGGGGGTTTGGCTGTCCTCTCAGCCTGCAGAGGAAATATTAACACGGGAGCTGAGACAACTTTGCAGCATTCCCAACAGATAACCATGACCTACCACTAGTTATGATGTGTTCAGGAGGTCAAGAGATCTGTACCTTCAGACACAGATGGATGGTTTTCTTTGCCTCTTTCTACCACCTGATATGTTATATATTTCTTCCTCTTCATACAGCACATACTGCTGTTTTCTGAAGGTTGTTTTGTTTTGTGTTTGAGCAGCTGTGAAGGGGAGGGTTATTCTGATGGAAATACTTTTGAGCTCTCAGATGCCAGCAAGTAACTAATAACTTGTCATCCCAATTGGACAGGATCTGTAATCTGTTAGTTACCCATAGAAATTTAGGGGTACCATTTGTGGTTGAGGTATTTCTGTAGCTGACAAAAAGAGATCACAAAAAGAAATTCTCAGCAAGAAAGCCACAAAAGCACTATTTTGGAAGTGGTTTCTTTTATGCTGCAGAACCACTTATCATTGGAGGGTATATTCATTAGAAATGCCATAGGTTAGAGGAAGAACAGAGGGAAATAAAAAAAAAGATAGAATGACCAGTGCCAGCGTTTGGATACTAAACTTTCAAGTGGAAAGTGAAGTGAAGGCATCAGGCTGCAAGCTCTGAGGGAAGGATGTCAGCAATTAGAAACCAGAGAATAATACAGCATAAATGTAAGACAGAAATTTGGGTCATGGGAACCATGAGAAAGAAAACCTAAACGTAAAAAGAGAGCCCTGTGGGTTTCTTGTATTTGTTATTCTGCTCATGTTTTGTTATCTCATAAAATGGTTGAAAAACTCTTCTGGTTTTAGAATGCAAGTGAAGAGTGATGGAGGGAGAGAGCTGGAAACACATGATATGCATTAGTCTTCATAAAACAAGCAGTCTTATTTCATCAAAAAGTAACAAATCACAACTCTCAATACACATCATGTGTACCTCATCCTCCCATTTTTTCTTATTTTCAAGTACAGTCAGTGATAAAAATGTGTCCAGATGTAATGCTAGCCTTCATAAAAAAATCTTTGATTTGGAGTGCTCTTTGGTTGCAAGAAGTGAATCGAAGTAAAACCCTTACAAATACTTTGCATTAGATTCTGAAAACTATCTCACACTGTTCTAAGTCTGCTCCCACAGAAAGAAATAAAACTTTACCACCTCTCCAAAAACTGAGTTAAACTGTCACGAGGGTTGCCAAAAACCCCGCTTTTTATTAATGAGGAAAATAGAATGTATGCTCTGTAAAAGCCAACTGTGCAGGTCTGGGTGCATTATTAATGATCAGTGAGTCGTGGCTTCGCATCCCGGACAAAGATCCGTGAATAATCTGATACCACAATTAAAAATGGCACTTAAAAAATATCATCATCTTTGATACCACAGCAAGAGAGAAAACTTTCATTCTGGTAGCACCAATCCTTCCCACTTGCAATTTATTCAGGGCCACGTGTCTTCAGAGACCCTCAGGGGGAGGTGGGTGAGTCGTTGCCGTGTTGCAGATTCCCAGGTTGCAGTTTTCTCGCTCGCCTTTTTATTTTCGGGTTCTGCTTTGGGCAGGGGTTTCCCCGCAGTGATTTCCCTACACTTGATGCTTTTTTTCCTCTCTGAAGTTTGATGCTGTGTTATTGCACAGTCCCTCCCACAAGGATCTGAATGCAATTGTGCTTTGGGCACTATTATTTAGCGGTTCAGTTATAGTTCTGGAAATGACTCTCTGTGTGTTACTTAGGGCCGTAACCTCTCCCCTTGTGGGCTCTAGAACAAGCTGTTCCAAGAAACAATTGCTTAAAATGTCAAGAAATTGCTTCCTAACCCTTGTCCCAGTATGACATATGACCAGTTTATATGCTGACAGTTGAAGTCCCCCATTACTACTGTTTTATTAGATTTAGTTGCCTCTGTGTTCTCAGCACTGCACACACAGGATTGTTTCCCTGATCTGGAAGAGGGGAGTTACAAGTCCGTGTGCTCTCCCTGCACGGAGAGCAGCTCGAAATTATTCAGCATTTAATTCTGTACATGCTTTTTCCTGAGGATGAAGTGGAGCAGGGGCTGTGCCTAGTGCTTTTTACAGGCATGCTGAACAAATATGTACTTTAATTTGTCCAGATACACAAACCGAATTATAAAACACACTTGCGTGTCAGTGGCTAATTTGGGGTGATTTTAATGCATTAATTACAGTTTAAGCCTTTCATTTTCCTGGGGCTAATCTACTGTGTTGAGCCTTGCCAAACTAAGGATAGAGACTAAATCTGATATTACAGATTTATAAATGCCAATCTGAGTTCTTTTCCAAAGAAAACACACTTCTGTTCCTTCAATTTTCTTCTGCTGCAGCCTGAATAAAGGAGAACAGAGCTATTACACCCCTATTAGATTTATTGAGATTGAAGTTTCACAGTCATAGGATTACAGTTCCCCATTCACCACTTCAGGAATTAGAGTTTAGGTCCCAACTTAATGATTGTTCAGCTCCTTGAAAAGTCTTACTGGGTTAACTACTTACAGTAGAAGCCAATGGCAGAAGAGCCTGATGGAATCTTGGGAAGAATATTTCTATGTTGCATTTTTGAAATTGTTAAATTTTGAAATCAAAACTCTCAAACTTTTGTGTGTGTGTGTGTGTGTGTGTGTGTGTGTGTAAAAGCTATGCCAAGAATGAGGACATAGCTTCCCATAGGAAATATTCTCTACTGATGCTAAGTGCTTGTTTTAGAGTAGTTACTTCTCAGAAAAATAGTGGAATATCTTCAAAAATAAAAAGAAAAATCAGTTTTCCTCTGCTCGAAGTAAAAACATATACTACAGTAATGACAAAATAGTAGCAACTGGTTTTTAGCATTAATAAAAAAATATTTAAATGTTTCCATTAGTCTTATGAAACAGTTTTTGAAGTTGGTCTTACCTTTTTATCATTAGAGCTAGAACTCTGAAAACACGGTTTTTCAGGTATACCACAAGTGTTACATTATTAAGCACAACAATTATCCAAGGAATCTAATGTCAATCTTTTCAGTGCCTTATAATTCATCAAAAGGAAATACTGAGCTTTTTGAAACGTGAAAAATTACTTGTGGTTTTCTCTTCCACTCATTTTCCATATTCTGAGATTGCATATTCAATTTCTTGTATGTTTGTGATATCCTATTTGTTGACAGCTGTGTTTTCTCTAGCTAGCTCTTGCAGCAAAGGATGATTTAGTTTGTGTTTTACTCATTGGGTCATTGTCACACACATGCATTTGAGTTTCTATTCATGAAACAAGGTGTTTTCAGTACGTGCCAATAATTAGTCTGCACACTGGGATTTAAGGGTCACATTGTAAAATTCTTTGCTTTAACTTCAAAAAGTGTGTGCCCTTCCCTGTGCTGGGGTAACTGCACCAGCAGGAACAAGCAATATCCTTGCCTTTTCTGGGAATAGGAGGTAAGAACCAGTTATGCCTGATACTGAAATGTAGGGGGTTTTTTTTGGAGGCAAGGGGCAAGAGAGTGAAACTGTAGTTTGAGACGTGGTGTTCTCATAGGAGATGATGTCACAAAAAGGGCAAAGTGCCAGGTGTTTGACTTATGGCTGACTCAATGGGACTATTCTTTATCAGAGCTCAAATTAAGGAGTCCCAGTAGGCCAGTGTTAATCAGCCTCAACCTAAAGGACATCAGGAACTCTCAAGGGTAGTGGACAAGGGGGGAAATCAGGTTTACCAGCAACTTTTTTTTGCAGACCTGCACTGTATGCACCTTGGAAAGAGTGGTCATTCCAGATTTATTAATGAATCTCCCAAGGATAGGAAAAGAACATATCTGATGTAATCTGGCTTTCTTAAGGCCATTGAGGCTAAACCTGCTACTGTGAGGGATTGCTTTTGTTCCAGAGAGCATCTGTCTCAGCTTCAGCAAACTGTAAATGCTGTGCTATTTAGCTTGTTCTTTTTCCTTTTCTGTTGTGTTCAGTACTGTTCAATAATCTCCTGGGGTTTGGAACAAACTTCTCTTGAAACACTTGCACTTGAAAATGAAGACTCCCGAGTCTCGTTGACCTACGAGGAGCAGCAACCACCAGTCTCTGAAGGTTTCCTTGGAGGTTCAGGAACCTGTGCAAAGCACAACACGAGAAGCAGAGATACAACTGGTTCACTGGATTTGGTATGAGGATGACCTGAAACAGCTCAGGTGTGATTTAGAGGTAAGGGTGTATCTGGATCTGCTCGGTGGTGCTGAGGAGCTCAAGCTGCTGTGCCCTAAGAACAGGTACCAACCTCTCTCACAATTATTGACTCCCTGCAGTTTTCATGGCACTGCCATGGCATTGGAACAACATTTCAGAAGGAGGACTCTGAGAGGGTTTTAAGAAAAATTCTGATATGAAGAAGCATTTGATGTCACTGCTACAACAGTGGGAGATGGAGGAAAGTGTGGAGCCAAGTCCAAGTACATCACCTTCTTGGTGCTCTCGGTAAATCTTCCACTAGAGCAAGGCAGAATTGCCTGTTGTATTCCCATGGACACAACATTTTATCCTGGATGAATACATGCCTACACATTAAATGTGTAAATAAAATCTATCTGCCTCCCTCACTATCTCTCACACACACATACACACACAACTAAAGATTTTATTCAGAAAAAGGGGAGTTCTCAGGTGCTAAATCGTGATTATTGCCAGGCATAAAATAGGCAGAGCAGTCAAAGCCAATAACAGTTTTATCTAACACATTTTTTCCTATTAACTATTTAATAGTTCCTATTAAAATAAAGAAGAAAATAAGTAAAATGGAATGCATTTACCTGGAGGTTTGTTAATTTACTGTTTCTGTTAATTTATGTCTGCTGGAGGTATAATTGTGTGTACAAATTTATTTTGGGAAATGGGGACTAGGATGTAGAAAGGAAAGAGCTTCCAATGCATGTGATTCCTTTACATCAAGTGTGTTAGATAAGCCAAGGTTTTAAGTCCAAAGAAAGGAATGTTTGGTAGAATATACATGTATGGCCATTCTCTGTGGAAAAAAAAAAACAAACCACACCAATGTTTTCAAAGAATATGATTTAGTTTGCAGGACTGAACACCCAAAAACTCAGAGATAAAGTTGAAGCTTTCCCTTAGGTCTGTCATTTTTGCAGAATTTGGTGCCAAAGCAGAAGGAACAGAAGTTTCTGGTTTGTTTGGTTTTTTTTTCCTCAGAAGTTTCCCAAATATTTTGGCAGGATAAATTGCAGAAATTGGCCTGGAAGAGTATGTCTAAAAAGTTTCGTAAATGTTTGTTATGATAATAATGGCAATGGTAATAAGTAAGTTTCTTTGTTTGTTTGATAAGTCCTGACAATACGCTCACAGAGAACTTGTGTTTACTTCTTCTGTGTTTACTTCTTGCAAATGGTCTTTTGGATTATTATTCTCCCAGGAATGCTTGCTGGAATGTTCATTTTGAAGAGGATATTAAAGGACATTCTCAAATTGTCGATTTTGAGCTCATAAATATTACAGCCATTCCAGAAGATTAATTCACCCGTGAATTCTGTTTATCTTCTTAAGAAACGAGAAAGAATGTTTCATCCCATCGTAATTAGCACAAGTGAAAACACCAGATTTTGTTAGCAACGAGCTGCTTGAATATAATCTACCAAGCAAGATATTTTCTTAATAATTGTGTAGCAATTTCTACCAGCTAATGGACAAGATTTTCACTACTTGTGTATTGCAGGTCCTAATGGTGCCCATATACATATATATATATATAAAGTATATTTATGCTATATAAAAGGTATATGATTCTGTTCCAGTCTTAACTAGAAAATAAAGAGAAAAGAAAAAAGCTAGTTGCTTTCCATTTCTAGATGGTGATTGTTGTTTGTGTTTATTAAAAAAAAAAAAGGCAAAGCTCAAAAAATAAATAAAACAAACTGCCCAAAAATATGAGCAAGAACATTTATCAGAAAACAGATGGTCCCTTGTACACAGAAGTGAACACCTCTAGAAACATAATCATCCATTTATCTTGATGAATTCATCCTCTAGCGGGTATCTCAACCAGCAGAAGCAACAGTTTACCTGCAGGTCTGGAAAACACATTTCCATGAAGATACATGATGTGGAAATCAGTCATGGATTTCAATTTTTCACCTGTTGAACGGGAATATTATGGTGAGTTTTCCTTTCTCCTGATCTGATCTTCAGAGAGAAAAACTCCCTTTCCCTCCTAGTCCAGAGGCTTAAGGGCACCCAATTTAATTCCAGAGCACAATTTAAGCAACTGCAGAACTCTTTAAAATACTACCTATTTGAATTATCCTCCAGTGAGTCATCTGCAAATCAGACCTGGCTCCTGCACGTGCTTTCTGTTATAGGGAATCTCTAAGAAATTGAATTATCAGGCTTTTCATCTCCCTTTCTATCACTGAAGAAGTTTAATAACAAAGTTTGAGCAGTGTGAATGATTTAAAAAAAAATATTTTGAACACACCGAAAATAAATTGTTTACAGTATTCATATTAAAAAAAAAAAAAAAAAATCTGTGCTGTCTCCACTCAGAAAGGATTACTCAGGGCAGTCTTTTTCAAAGAGTTCTCAAAGACACAGACAACTCCTCTTGACCAGAAAATTTTGAAAAATGGCAGAGCAGTATATAACCTGACAATTTTAACTTATTCTTCTTAGGAGTTCACTGCAGCACTGCAAATATAAACATTAGTGCCATAAGCCATCTCTGGCTTGACTTTTGTGGCATTTACAACTGGTTTTAAGTTAGAATAGTTCTAAAGGCTCTCTGCAGTAACTTGTATTATTCCTGAACATACCTGAGTGATTACCAGTGTTCTTGCAGCACTGAAAGGCTCCCAGGAAATAGATACACATCAACCTACAGATTCACATTTAGTCCTCTGAAATTAGGAGGAAATGATCATGGAAACGCAACCAGAAACCCTTCACTCAGTAAGGAAAAATATTTCCTGAGGTGTCCCAGAATCAGTGCTTGCTGCATACTGGATTTACAGCATTTCTGGCATCCTGGAGCCAATGTTGGTTCGGCAGGATCTCCTGGTCAATGCAGACACTCATTTGCATGGGCAGAGCTCACAGTGCGATGCAAACAACCAGAGGAAAGGTCCAACCAGCTGATCCTCCCGAGCCCTTACCCTAGCTAATGAATTGAGGTGATGAAAACTTGGTCTCACGTTTCAAAGACATGATAATTCAGGTTTGTCACAGGGTAACCTGCTCCTCTTGTCAGGATCAGGGATGTTGCTTCCCTGTCATCAGGTCACTGATGTGGCAAGGCTCACTTTTGCCCGGGAAATCAGGAAATCAGGAAACTGGGAAGGGCTGCGAGAGCTGGAACGTAGGTGGGGATTTGTAATGCATTCTTAAAAATTGCTGTGCTATTTGTGTAGATTTAAATAATAAAATGTGCCCATAAGCCAAGACATCAGGCAGAGGCCCCCAGGAGATGAATGATTTTTCAGTAGATTCTCACCTAAGAGCAGTGAGCAAGTCATGCAGATCCAGTTAAGATAATTTATTAGGTCTTTGAAAGGAGCACAGGGAGAAAGGAGAGATCTTTTTGGTTCGTACTGACCAATTCTTTCATTGTCTTTCACAGTGGATTGTATTTAACCAAGTGACCTAATGAAGCCTGACTGCCAAATTAAGTGTTTTCTCAGAAAGTCTATATTTACTTGAGTCTCAAATACGTGTGAGGCACTGCCTGGACGGTGGATCTTCGTTGCCAGCCCACAGCTGGGGAGAAGTGTTAAAAAAATGCTCTCTGATACAGCACACAACGTCTCTGTGAATAAATTCCATCCTAAATTCCGTGAGATTTCAACTGTCCTCTGCAGCTAAGTTGAAATATCACATCATAAAGGACAAAAAGAACAAAAAATTGGGACCTTAAGGACAAGGACAAAGCACCTGGAGATCCGTTTTAAATCAGTTCAATAAGAAATGTCTTTATCCTATTTTTAAAAATAATGTGGCTGGGATAACATAAATACTGAAAAACATTGTCTGTTTTCTTGCCAAAGCAAGTTATCTTCCACAAAATTTTGATTTATGCTCCTCTCAGCCACTCTTTCCTTTCTGAGCTGTTCCTCACAGTTAACTGTCACATTTACCTGGGCTGTGCCCTGGCACTTTATTTCCCAGCATCTCTCTTAAGCAGACAAGACAGAAGAAAGAAACCTCTCTCTCTCTCATGTGCAAAATTTCGTTTCGGAAAGAAGCTTTAAGAAGTTTTTAAAAGGTCAATTAATCAATCAGGGGAAAATAAAAATGTTATTTGACTTGGAAGCCCGGCCACACCACTCAGATAATGAATGATGAGCGCTGAGCCTTCGAGTGAATCCTTGCAATCAGCAGTCCCTGACTAATCAATAGGCTGACATTTTAACACAATTGCAGAAAGTGATCAAATTTCATAAATATCAGAGATTGTTACTGGGAAAAGAAAAAAACAAACCATGCACAGAAGGGGAAAAAAAAAAAAAAAGAAAAGAAAGAGAAAAGGAGATGAAAATTTGCCAGTGAGCTGCTCACTGGCAGTTGTGGCCCCAAGGGTGCTGCAAGGACAAGGTGCCACCTGCGATGTCCTGTCCTGCTCAGGGATGTGCTGGTACCAGTTTGGCTGATGAAACTGTGCAGTGATGGCACTCACAGCCCTGCCACGCCTCTGCTCAAACATGAGCTGTATATGCCATCAGCAGCATCCACACTGCAGGAATGAACACCTGATATTGGTGTCTCAGAAGGCAAATTGTCCCTCCTTAATCATCTGGTTGTAGAGGTCAGTCCTGAGTCACTGCTGCAAACTTAGAGGGGACAGCCAGGTTAGCAGAGGGGTAAATAATCAAGAGAGCACCTAAACAGGGACCAGGATTGCTTGGTGACCTGGGCTATGCAGAGAAACTGTAGTTTAAGGTCATGGAAAAGTTATTTGTCAAGAACAAAGGTTGATAAAGCAGTGTGTGTGCTGGAAAGCAGATTGCCTAAGAAGAATTAACATGAAACTCAAAAGCAAAGCTGTGGCAAAAGCAGTCAATATTTCTGTGATGAAACACAAGTATGAAAACAGGGATGTGGTTTTTATCCATGTAGCCAGTCTGGCACAGGGAGCAGTGCAAGCTTAACTCCACCACAGGATGTTTAACAACCAGAGAACGTGGAGAACGAAAAAGGCACAGAAATTATTCAAATCTTTGAGTAAATGCCAGGCCTGTTTATTTTGTCAGAAATAGGTTTGAAGGCTGATTTGGTTGCAGCATATATGTACTTTCCAGAGTGAAACAAGGTCTTTTGAGCTAGAAGAGTGAAGACAGAACCAGTGCTGGAAATCTAATATCACAATAATTCAGATTAGAAATTACAGGCATTTAAATTTTTTTCATTTCTTCTTTTTGCTTGTGACTTTTTGGCAATTATCAACTGGAAATGGATAACATAGGGAAGGGTTTGTTCTCCATTTTCTGATGTCTTCAAAAAAGAATGTTCTTCTGAAGATTTAGCAACATGCAATTGGTTTTTTAGGAGTCAAGAGTGTGGGGTGCAGAACATTAAATTTGATAATCTTTCTAGTTACTTCTGACATTGAGATTTGTTTACCCAGCTACTGAGTTTCAACCCTGAGCTCTCTTGGCACGTTCTCAGCTCCATCACCATTTGAATATCCAGGTAGCAGTCAGTAAGTCAGACTTATCTGTGCCCTTAATAGATGAATTTGCTCTGAAAGCAATTATGTCCTGCTGTCCTGTTGCATCTGCAAGCACTTCAGTTCACCATCATGGACAGGCCTCTTCCCAGAGTTGGCTTCACACAGGACTGTCCCTTCACTTTCTGATTTAATAGATGTGAACCAGCTTCAATCTCACAATCAGGTGGCGTTGCTGATGTGTCTAACACGAGCTTATCTGAGCTGTGCCACACACCATCAAATGTGAGGTATGAAAAACCTCTTCCACCCTAAAAGGTCACATGAAAATTCAAAGGCAGTCTCCTTCAGCCTCTGGAAACCACCAGCTAGTGAGACAGGTGTAGGCTGTCCAAGATAAAAAAAAAGGAAGAAGAATGTGAAGGTGTCTGGGTAACACCTCCTTTGCTTTGTTTTAATATCCTTGTTAACTCCCCACAAAGGCAATCACAGCGAGCAGGATTTTTGAAGGTGCTTCTGGCGCTGGTAGGATTGTTTGGGCACGGGGTTAGTGATTCCAGGTTTGGGAGGATGCTGGCACCCCTCCCTCCGGGGGGAAATGTCAATGAAATCGGGCTGTAACACACCCAGAGCACATTGTTTTCCTTGGTTCGGTTTGGTTTTCTTACAGAGCAGGACTGAGTCCTTCTGAACACATCCTCAGCCAAGATAAAGAGAGACAGAAATCGCTGATGATTAACTACAGAAGTTCTTTTATTTCCCTCCTGACTTGTTTTGGGTACCTTGAAGGCAGTTACTTTGGCCTAAATTAAATTGATCTTGTTCCGATCAGTGGCCAAAACGTATTACTTAGAAATTAAATATTTGGCATGAGTATTACTGCTGTTACTGCAAAGAAAAAAAGAAAATATTTTTTAAAAGTAAAGTTTGTTATTTGAAGAGGAGAGGTGAGCTTTAGGCAAATGAAAATCTGAACATTTTAATCCAAGATCATTATGGTTTGGGACTTTTTTTTCATAATCTTTTCATTAGCATTTCTCTTGGTTTCTAGGCAATCAAGAAGGATTAGAATTTTTTTAATTAATTCCTTTTTTTTTTTCTGTTGAAATAGTGGTTGAGAAACGTAGTAATACTTAACACTGTACTCCTTGCCCAATTTTTCAACAAGCATATTATTTGTGGAACAAAAGTTGCACTGGGAAGAACACGAAAAATACATTTTAAAAGCAGTCATACACTTCCATAACTTCAGGAGAAACCTTTAGTTTGAATTTCTACCTGCTGTTATTTTCATTGCGAAGTTTTGTCACTCCACTGCAGTATCTCTGGTGCTGAACTTGTCTTCAGACACATTAATTTCTTTTTATGTCGTGGCTTTCCTTCAGTCGCTCGTATCCTCCAGCCACGGAGTATGTGTTCCCAAAACTCCTAAGACTTGGAGTTTGGCTGTGCCTTAGATGAAGAAAATAGTCAAATATTGGTTTCCTGAGGAACAGCTTCCGATTTCAAAACCGTATCTGAATCACGACGATTGAAAAATAAGCAAACAAAACCCCTCTGTCGCCACCGTAATTCCTGTGATCAATATGACAATCCCCTGGAAAGAGCCATATGCTTGTATTTTTGCAGGGCATCTTATCTCAGTTTTATTGAAATATAATTATTGATTCTGTATTTTAACCGTTTCCCTGGCGGTTTTACAATTGTAGGCTTTTGTCTTTTTAATCCCTGACTGGCTTCCAGAGACCAATTTCAGGGCTGGATTTTCTTTGGAAAATGTGCGTGAAGAGCAGTTTGTTTCTGAAATGCTGTCTGAAGTTCACCTTACAACGTGCTTCAGAGAAACAGAATCAGGGTTAGGGATTAATTACTCTTCGAAATGAAGCAGAGGTTTGGTCTTAAGTAGCTGCCCTGAGACGAGAGAGCTGGCTCCTAGAAGGTCAAGTAGAAGGTGTGAACAAAAAAAAAGATTAAAACCCAAACCAAACAAAACAGAAGAGGAAAACAGGGTCATCCTGGAGTTTGCAAGCAGAATCACTTCCTAGAAATATTTCATTATCTGGAGTAGCTTTTTTGAAGTATCAGGCACGCAGCTTTAAATGATGGGTTGGATCTGAGGAGTTCTACCAGTAAATAATGGTAACTCTGCGTTCCTGAGAGCTGCTACTGCATTGAATGTAGCAGTGATCTCCCTTTTGGTGTCTTCTACTCATTTTAAAATTATTTTCTGTTTTATATACATGTAGAGAATTTCTCCCAAATCAGTAGCATCTCTGTGTAAAACCAAAGAAGAAAAATTCCCAGAAGCTTCACCTCTGCCTACTAGAAGGTCAGACTCATTTTTTCCCTTTGTGGCAGAAGAAAATGAAATCAGTCTGGTAAATATCTATAGGCAGCCATCAGAAAGAAAAGTGGTTCCTCTGTTCTAAGAGAAAAGGGAAGTAAATTCCAGGCTGACAAAGTTGTCACTAGCCAGAACCTGCCAGTCCTGCTTATTTTTAAATCAAGCAGCCGGTGGCAATGGGGTGATGGGAATCCCAGGGAGCAAAATCAAACAGAGGAGGTTGCCCCTCAGGAAACATTCTGAGTCAGCCTGGTGGTCTGTCAGGGTGCAGGAAAGCAGATCTTTCTGCTTGCAAGCCCTTGAGAAGTTTATCTCTTGCCATGAGGGAAAAGCTTTGTCAGCTCCCACTGAAGTCAGGGGAAGGATTCCTGCTGCTCATGAGAAATGGAAATATCCTGGGTGGCTATTTCAGAAATGCTCACTAGGGACATACCTGTTATCACATTCAGTTTGATGAATGTCCCAAAATTACCTCTTTTTTTTTTTCTTTTTTTTCCCCAGAAAAAAGGTTTTGAATGTCTGTGATTTTGCGCCTCCCTACTTAGAAACTGTGCTTTTCTTGAAGATTCCCATGTAAACTTTCTCCAATCTGTATATATTTCATACGGTGTAAATAAGAATTAGGTGATTTCTTAATAAAAATTGGTTTTTCCCATAGATGTTTATGGAAATTAATAGTCAACAATGGCATAAACTCAGTGTCAAAAAGAGGATTTCTGTAAGAATGTGTATAAATATTAAAGTAGTGTATCCATGACATTTTCTGCAAGGAGTCGTAGAGCAAATAACAACATTTTAAAAATTAATTTTGAACTAAAAAAAAATGTCCAGAGTCGGTCTGCTTCATTGCTGTAAATGAGGACTACCTGAACATTACATCAGCATCTGCCCAGGCCTATCTGCACGAGCGTATTTTACAACTTTTGCACACATTTCTTGATCACTGGTACTTGCTGATGTGATATTCCTGGTGGGACCTGTCCCAGTGAGCAGTGGCACAGCGGGATGAGTGCCCAGCTGACCTGCCATGGTTATGGGATCTGTTCTCACAGCCTGTTTGCTGGGCTTGCTCTCCTGATTGTGGCTGAATTGCACCAGACAGAGCAGCAGGAGCCTCCAAGGAGCTGTCTAGACACCTGAAGCAGTAACTGGAAGGCAAAGGCACATGAGCTTTTATTTACTGAAAGATGCTGTTTAAAGGCTTTTGAGAGGAGGCAGTTCCAGAAAGCAAGACAGCTTGGAGGCTTCATCCTGCTCCCACTTGTGCCCAGAGGAATTCTGAATTAAATGGTGTAATGCTAGTGAAAATGAGAACAAGTGGATTATATTTTCCTAAATTTCTAGATTAATACTGAAATAAAGAACAAGTGAATAATTTGAGAACTTCTTTCAAAGCCCTGAGATTGTTCCATCTTTTGTTTATGTTTTTCTTGCACAGTTAATTAGTTTGGAGTTAAATAAAACGTTGTCTCAGAAGCATTGAAACGTGGCCTGTCTTTTCCCAGGAGCACAATCATCTGATATAAAAGAGAGAAGAGCTTAAAGAACTGAAATAAAATCAGAGGAATTGTTTCAGGTTCAGGACTTTTTACTCTTGTTGAAAGGTTCTCTTTGAAGTCATTTTGCTTTGGTATTTGAGCTTAAGCATAAAAATAACTTCTCCTTAAAAAAGGGTTAAAATCTTGGTGTTATAGGCTCTGTATTAAAATCACAGCCTGATCACCACCACAAAATTAATTACAAAGGTGAGCTGAGCATTGTCTTCATACTGAGGGGTGAGTAAAGCCTTCATACTGAGGGGTGAGTAAAGCCAAACAATAACTTCTGCTTTTTCTCCTTAACCAAAATCTCATCAAAAGGCTTTCAAGTGTTTAAACACATCCAGAAGAAATCACAGAGACAGACCAGGTTGCTCTTTTTGCCTTTCACAGGATTTCTCTTCCCTGACAACATCCCAAGAGATGTTTTATCAACCATCAACCACTCATGTCACCTCTAAAGTGTGGTTTATAATTGGCCATATAATGAAATAAAGCATGAATGGCACCCCAAGTCAGAATTGTTGCTTACCCTGGAAACTTTCATGCTGGTCTTACAACAGGTGCTTCAAAATCAATAAACAGGTTAGTTATTTCATTTTTTTTTTCTCTTTCCTCAATGACACTTGGTGGGTAGACATGGTTATTATAATTTAAGTACTTCTTTAGACTTCATCTTTACACTGCTGAAGTGAAATAGGATGCTCAACCATGATTAGTAAATAACAATGAAAATGCCATTTTTCAGTGAGTCCAAAAAAACATATCAAACAGGAGAATGTTTAAGAACAGATATATCAGATGAAATGAAGGCTCTGCCACCACAGTTTAATATTCATACCCTGCCAAGATGTCAGTAGTTGGAGGGAGAAAGACTGATTGTATTTCAGTCTGCGTGTGAGTAAGGCTGTTCAGGTGAATAAGGTTCGAGTCAAAATCTTCCAGATGACAAAGATGACTTCTGCATCCCCTGAAAATCACAACAGCTTTGTGGGAAATAATTAGGTGCTCAAGAAATGGTGTGCTTGAGGAACTGATCCTGGGTTTATTTATACCCATAATATAATGCCCAACTTCTTGGACTTGGTGAATTAGTCCTGCCTGACATTAAAGAAAGTCAGCCCAAGAGTGTCTTACCTACCAGAGGATAAATCAGCCAGGCTGTGAACAGGGTAGCCCCAAAACAGCAGAGAATTTCAGTAGATCCCTCAAATAACAAAGCCATAATCAGTGTGTGCAGCAAAGGAAGTTTCCTCCAACCGTGCAGCCTGAAAATGTTGATTTTTTTTTTTTTTGGAGGATTTCAACCCACATCCTGGCTGGGCAATCTTAAAGATGAATGGAAAATTTTACTTTTATGCAGAAGAACGTGGGGAGTTCAAAGAAAAAATAGAATAAAGGGACACACACTAAGTACCACACATCAGAAATAATATCTCTGTAACCCATCAGACCTAATGAGGCAAGGAAGAGCAGAAAAAAATACTATTTTTTTATTATTAATAGATGATGGGAACCTATAAGGAAAGTACCATTACCTTGTGGTGATTCTGTTTAACAGAGTGAGCAACAGTTGAACTGTTCATACTTGCATACATGTGCAGACCAAAGTTTGTATGAGGATTGCTCTCTCTCCTGGGATTTTCACACCCAAGCTGGGTATCAAATCTCAGTTATAACATGCCTGGAGGGAACTGAGCCCTTATAGAGTTAATTGAAAGGAGGCAACTAAATGAGGTGTCCAAAGCACCCAGAGAACAGTAAATTCAGGTAAAGCAAGAATTGGGGTAACGGAGGATAAAGTCTAAACAAAGAAGAGGCTGATGTTATTGCTTGCAGGAGAGGAATCAGAGTAAGATACCTGCTGTCCTTTGAGGTCTGTGTTTGTAAATGGTATTTCAGATGAGGTATTCAAGCCACATTGACTACCTGAGGCATTGGAGCTCTAACCTTTTCTTTTTCCTCTCTCATATTCAGGATTCTCCAGCATTTACTCCCACATTCCCCACTCTCTCTGTCACATATTGCTACCCCCCAGCTATGTTCTCATTCTTAGTTTGGGGATATGTAACAGGGTGTGCCCTGACTATACTTTCAGAACCCTGGTTTGGGAGGGTGCATTCCCAAATTTAATCTAACAACCTCCACTCACAATGTTTACATGGATTTTCACTTGAACTAGGGGTCTAAGCAGCTTGCTAGTGGGGAAAAACATCAATTCCTTAAAACTGTTTTCTAGGTCTTATTATTTTCTGATTGGAATTATCCAAAAGTTGCTTTGAATTTTCATTTCATGATGCTGTCAAGACTCAATGGATTTTCTTGGCTTAAGGGCATGAGGAGAGGTCAGCATCTGATAGTTTCTAATCAGTGCTGCTGAGGAATTTCTGGTAATTGTAGAGATCCTTATGGCCTTGATCCGGGGAACATTTGTGCATAAGAAAGCATCTCATTTTTAACCCATAACTGTACGGAATCAATTCAGATTATTCCACCTCTCTGCTTTTAAAGACATTTTACATTCTTTTGCCAATTGCACCTTAAAATTACTTAAATGTTTACATTTTGATGATTTCTCTTATCTGTGGTCTTTTCTGCAGCATTCATCAGCTACTTAGAGCCTCATTTTTCCCCACAGCACACTCTTAAGTCTGGGTACAGTACTTATTATTCTGACTGTTTTTTGTTATGAGCAACAGTCTGGAATGAGGGTTAGGAGGGAGCAGGTGACCTCCCCAAGGTCATATTCAGAGGTCTGCATCCACCAGCAAGCAAAGCATCCGAAATTGCCACCTCACTGCTTTGTCAGAACACTACCCCTTTTATTCCTCAGAAAGTTATTTCACAGCTTATTAAAACTGCTGCCTTGGAGGAGACGATTTGTTTTGCTCGTCGCTCATTTTTTCACTCAAGGTTTTACTTGTGTATATTATACAGTAACAATAATGATGATAATAATAATGTGTGCTGCGCAATAAGCAAGCACATCAAGAGCTCTGATGCCAAGGCAGTGCAAGAGTTAAGGTGGTTCTTCAACAGCTCCACCTAACGAATCCCGCATTTTAATGGTCCCAACTAGGATTAGAAGTTAACACCTCGTTAAGATGGATGGGGGATGTAGTTTGCACCTTTCCTGTTGCTTCCATGCTGTGTGGCTGGCAGGCTCCTTCTGCTGTTCCTGGAGGACAGGGCTTTAAGAGCACAGGAGCGCATCATTTATTTATGTGGGGATCTCTCTTTGTCAACGAAATTCCTCCTGACTGTACCTTTAATGAAACTCTGGCTCTGCAGAAAACCTTCGGACGGTGTAAAGACCAGAACGCCGAGGGATTCGTGATCTTTTTGAACCCGCTATTTTCCTCTGTTTTCATGTCATAAGAGAAATATTGTTGCTCACAATGCCTGTTTTATCCAGGTGCAGTCCTGTAAATGTGCACTCAGTGAGACCTAAGCCCTTCCTGGATAAGGAGGAAATCTAGATGTTTCCCTCACGACCATATTTGCATTCAGTATTAAAATGAGCAAAGATCTAAAGCCCACCTAGAGGCAAAATCACAGTCTCCTGCATTAAAAAACCAAACCAACACACACAACAACAAAAAAAAAAACCCACAAAACCTAAAAGCTGCCATATTGTATACAAAAAAATAAAATTATTTTCCTTGGACCTACCACTTGATTTTCCAAGGAGATTGATACCAATGAAGTTGATCCAAACCAAGCTAATGCAAGAAGGCAGACGACGCTCTGATAATTTGCCAATATTTATGAAACGATGTAGTTGCAGGCACTCCTGGGTGCCAAGATAATGTGCTTGCATGACATCTCACTGCCTCTGTTTTCCTTTGCTCCAAGCCATAGAAGTTTGAGATAAAATAGGTGCAGAGAACTCTGGATGAGTCACGATTGCTGTAAGGGAAGGGCATGACAAGAACAACCTATAACTGCCTTAGTACCCGTGAATACAAACCTGTGCACACTCATGTGGGCTTATCCTGGGCTGTTCAATCACAGCGAGGTTGGTCTCACATATTAACGTTAGTGAAGTGAAATAACTTGTGGGAATACTGCAAACATTTTCTATATAAATATTTATACTTCCCCTGTTTCAGTGTCCTCCTGCAATTCTAATTGGCCTTCCAGTGGAATTACAGATGTTCACTTTAGATGCAGAGGCCTTTTAACTATTGATGCCCTCGTATTTCCAGAGACAGAATTGAGTCTGAAGTAATATATTATACCAGAAATCTGGTATTTAGGAGCCCATAGCATCTTTTTTCTTTCAAAAGACAAAATTCCCCCAAATGCAGTAAACTCTGTGGCAGACTCAGAGACCAGCGGGCTACAGCCTGCAGTGATTAATGCTAATTGCTAGGAGAGGTTTTGGAAGGGGTTAGTGATTTTAGAGACCCAACTTTGAAAAAAAAAATGTCTGATAGACTGAGTTTCAGAAGAGGAACAGTCTCACCTTCCTCTAAAATGGACCCCCTTAAATTATTTCTCCTTTTGGACTCCACAGTTTAAATTACCAGCTACTTCTGGAAACCTTGGCCAGAATTTAGCAATGCTTTTACCCATACAAGAAGTATTTTGTTTTCTTGTCTGATTTCATAAAAATCCACTTCTCTTGCTCAGTTTTTGAATACGTTATACTTTGAACCACAAACTTCTCTGTGCTGCTGGAGAGATAAAATGTATAGGCAATATTTTAATCCAGGCATAATTCCTAAGCACCTAAGGAAGGTATTTTCAGTGTAAAGGACTTAATGCCTCCTATACATTTACATAAAAGTTCAGTAGGTGTGCATCAGACTTCTCATTTTCCAAACCAGCTGCAGGGTTGATTTGATTCCAAGGAATTTAAGTGCACATTTCTTGTTTGGGTGACAGAGCTGAAATATTTTGTGACTCTCTTTCAGCGAGGAATGAGTTAACAGCATGGATGAAATTGGTTGGATTGTTTCTAAGAAATCTTAATGTGTATTTAGGCAAAAAATATTTTCGTTCTGTGACATTAGGAATATTGAAACAACTAATTACTGCTGATATGCAAATTTAGTGAAACCCGATTAAGTAAATATCAGATATAAGGATAAATCTGCCTGGGAAGACATGCTTTATATCAGTTTGTACACATCCTGTGTTTGCTGTGAAACCTGTTTGAACAAATAAGTGATAAAAGACTAAATGAGTCAATGAAAGAAAAATCCCCCTAAGTACTAAGTTGTGAGCTGTGTGCTGTTCCATCTCTCCACAGGTAAACGTGTTGCCTGCTCTGCTGGGAGGAACAGGATCCCTCTTAGTAAATACTGCCTCTTTTAAAAGGGAAAAAAAAAATCTAATAAAGGCCCAGATTTTCTGGATATCAAGGAAATATATTTTAAAGCTGCTTTTATTGTTTCACAACAAAGCCAAAAGACGTTCAACTGTCAAAACAACAATGGTATTTGCATAATTTTATTTTTTTTTCCCCCATCTGGCAAAATACTGTATGAATGGAATAGGGAAAACCAGACTGATTATGTCCAAGCTCGAGACTGTAAAATCTCCGCTCCCAAAGATATTTTAACTAGCTAGACTCCATTGATCTACAGCAAAGCTTTGTCAACCAAAGCTTTTTTCCTAAATTGATTCTCCATCTTGTCTTCTCATTCTTTCGACAGCACACAGCAGGAAGCTCTGTCTACATACAGAAAACAGGATCTTGCTGTAGGCATGGGTATAAAACAAAAAGACAGTGATTAAAGAAAAAAACCCGACTGCTGTTAGTATTTGATCTTAAAATTATTGATCTTGTCGATCAGTTACAGACAGAGAGTGCCCATTTAAATCCCTAATAACTATTAATGTTACCACAAAATGCTGACCGCTAGAAAACCAGAAGAAATCTATATGATAATGCAATGTGATGTTTATTTGGCTGCATAGCCATTTGTAGCATGTGGAGTAAGTGGAACATCTCACTTGACAAAGATTCTATCTCTAAAATTTCTTTTTAAATTAGTGTGATACAGGAATATGAAGTTCCTATAATAGGCTTACATTTTAAAGACTTTTTTTGTTAACTGAGAACCTTTTGTTCTTTGACTGCCAAAGATAATGTTAGCTTTTATCAAGCATATATTAATAACAACATTTTTTCTTATAACTGATCCGAACTCAAACACTGCCTTAGGATACTCCCAAAAACCCACTGAACTGAGCCAGCATCATGCTGCCTTTGTCCTCTCTGTGAAATTGTGTTTATTCTGTCTCAGGAGTTTGCATTCCTATTGAAAAGTTGTACCAATGGTGCCTCTAAGCATAGTTATGCATAAACATAATTGCGTATTAGTTAACAATAAAAAAGAAAAAAAGCCAAGCCTTATTTACAAACTGAGTGCACTTCAGCTGCTGATTGTATTAAAAGCAAGAACCGTTTCACCATTTGGAACTAAACAAAACCCCAAAGACCTTGAATCAATGTGTATACTTGCTTTAACTTCATATCTTATATCAGTCACTAAAGCTTGTCACCTCAAAGGAAGATGGGTACGTTCAAGGGCAGCAGTTGTTACACACAAAGGGTCACGATGAACCAGCTTACAAATGGTTAGCAGAAATGTTCGTGTAACTTGCAGCATTATCCTTCTCTGTCTCTATGAAGAGGGGAAGGCGTTTACTAACAATTTGGTAATGACACAAAGAGCAGACAGCTGCATCAAGTCTGTAACTAGTGAAAATGTATGGAAGGGTTCATTTACGTAACAGGCAAGTAGGAGCGTGTTGTAGTTTTGTGCTGCCCAAAGGTTTTTGGAAAGTCTATGCCCATCTCTAATGCACATGTAAATTAAATTTTACGAAATGCCTCTTAAATGTACTTCATTGATTTTTGAATTTATCATAAGCCCCTAATTCATATTTTGGTGCCAGTCTCGTGTGTCACATGGTTTTGAAACCAATAGAGACTCATATGAAAGGGGTTACCTTCATTTGAATTACTTTATTGGTTGTGTGGATGGATTAAATATGGGCTAAGAAGTCTTCATGATGACATAATGAAACACACATTGGTTGTTCTTTCACCTTGAAATCTGGTTTTTTAAGCCCGTTCTTCTATTAGAAGACAGTGAAATGTCATTAAGCATCTAGACATAACAATAACTCCTTAAAATTTTTGTTAGTTTTTCTTTTAATCTAGATGGCACTGAAGTACAAACAAACAAACAAAACCTCCCAACCCAAGCCAGTAGTAAAGCTTTCATACAGAAATCACTGTGAATAGCTCACCTTTCCTTATTATAGATAGCCTAGAACTCTTAATTAATTTATTGACGGTGGGATGAAAAATGCAATAACCTCATAGCCCTACTTTTTGTCGTTGCAGACCTGATTCACATGAAAAAATAAAAACCTCAAGCATGCTTTTTCATGCTTTGATATTTTGCTAAGTGCTGAGCTTTCAGTGTATGAGAAGACACATGTGAAACACTAGAATAATAAAAAAATCCTTAAATAATATATCAATGAAAAAAAAAGAAAGAATAAAAGAATACACATTGTATTGTGCAATGGAACCTAAAAATGCTTGTTTTTCTGCAAAGGGAAACATTAATGTAAAATCTTTTCCCCTTGCTCCCAAAGAGAGACATTCTTGACTAACCATCTTCCCCCAATCAGGAACCTTTCAAAGCTGGAACCCACTTCATAACACTGGAGACAAATATATGAAAATTTCTTTCCCGTTCTTGTCAGTTAAATTATTTATCAAGTGATGATGCTTTCTTTGTGCTTTTCTTCTCAGGCAGTAGGACTTTACCCTTCACTCCTGCAGTATTCTCCAAGCCCTTGAAATAACTCTTCCTTTGAATTACTGATTATTGGCACAGAAATATTTCTCTGCTCTTCTGCAGGTCTTTGAAGTGTGTCAGGAATTAACGTCAGGGTTTGGCACAGAGGAGAGCTCTGTGTGGGTGGAAGGGAAGGGCTGTGTCCCTCCTGGAAGAAATGAAAGGCTGTGCAGGGCTCTGGGCTGCTCCACTGCTGGGACTGCTCCCCTGCCACCCCATTCCCAGGAGGAAGCTGCTTGTGCAGAGATGGGGAGATAGGAGATGATTACCCCCAAAAATGCCCAGAGGAAACCTGTACCTTCCTCCCCCCTGAGGTCAAGCCCTGGCTGCTCTGGAGGACACCACAAAGCAAATCCTTCCTTTGGAGTCAGGGCTGCCCCTCGAGGAGGGGTCTGAAACTCAAGCTGAGGAGTCAAGGTCTTGATGAAGCTTTTATTTTCCTACACAGGGAAAATTGTTCTTGTTTCTGGTGTTCTGAGACCTTTATGTTTCCACCACTCCAGAGAATTACAGAGGCGCCTGAATGCTGATTATTGCTGTGCCTCTGGACAGACTACATCCCAAGGACAGGAAATGCAGAATGTGAGGAGGATGTAAAATCGCCTCTCCCTCCCCATCTCCACCCAGCTGAAATGCTGATTGCTTGCTGGCTAATATCACTGGCAAGAACACAAAACCAAATACTGTATCTTCCTCTGAAACTCTTACATCCCACCCCTTCCTAGCCAACCATTTTAGCTTGTGTTTGTTTTCAGGATGGTGTTCCCCACTAGGTTTTTTTGCCTGAATGAAAGAAGAAAGCCAACACACGGCATCGTGCTCTTTGGAAGGCATTTATGTACATATATGTGATATGCTGACTTTCACTTCAGCCTGCTTTGCTAATTTAAAATAGACTTCGTCCTCATTTCACAAGATCAGAAAATTTCAAGCCTTGCTTATTACTGGAGATGTGTAGTCTGGATTTTCAGAAGTTTATCTTAATGAGAGTTTAAAGTAGGTTTTCAAATTGGCCAAGTTTCATTGTGATCTGACACACTTTGGTCTCTGATGTGGAGGCATGTGTCATTATTTATCTTGTCAAGTCCTCTGTTGTTCATGAACTTACCTGTGCATCTGGGATGGGGTGTGAGCAGCCTGGTACACAGACAGCAGCAAAACCATTTCATGCCTCGCAATATGGTTGTAATGTAAAAAACTGTCAGTAGTGCAAAGCAAGAAAACTTCAAGTATGTTTCCAACTAAACATTTTTATTATTTTTTTTAATCCTTATTTTTATATTCACATCAGGAACCTGTTTTGTTACAGATAGATGGAAGGAAACGCACAGTTTGAAAAGAAGGAAGAAGGCCATGAGAATCCTCTGCTGGCTATGCAGGTGTTTTGTATAGGTCAAACCACAGAGGCTGATCACAGTCAGTGTGGAGCTTTGGGCAAGAGGAAGGGCTGGGTGCTTACTTGGTTTCAAAGCTTTTTTGCCCTCATCATCAGTTCTCCAGCGAGGGGCAAGATGAACCTGATACCAGAAAGAGTGTGAGGGGTTTAGAGCTAAACTTGGTCCCTTCTCTGCCTCACTCACCAGTTTAGAGCCACTCATGGCCAGTAAAAGGCACTTATCAGCAAACACAGCAAACCACAGTTCTCCATTTGTCCATCACAAAATGAGGTTGGGCTTCCAGTAGCATCATGACCACACTTAATGCTCCCATTCCATCGGCCTGCTCTGAAATTTCCCTCACTGGCAAATTCAGGAGGGTTTTTTTGGCTCTATAGCATCACTAACCTCCAAATTTTGGTTCTTAAGGTCGTTGCTCAGCCCACGCCCACAAGTCTTCGTGTTCCGCCTTTGAACCACCAGCCATAATGTGATCCCCAGATAAAACCCTGGAATGCCGCTAATTACTTCTATTGGAAATTAGTCCAGCTGAGGCACAGCCCACCGATCCAGAATCACGTCCTGTGTGACACGATTTCCAGGAGGAGCTCTCCTGGCTCTCCAGAAGATGCTGGCTGCCCTCTAGTGAACAGCGAGATTTCTGCTGACACATCACTGCAGAGGCAAAGACGTTAATAAATACTGCCTTGTAGATCAATATGTAACAAGAGGGTTGGATCGAAGAAAGGCAAAGAATCTTAAGATTATTAGTGGGAGCACCGGGCTGGGAGGCATTAGGGAAGGAAGAATTCCGGCTTGCACAGACGTGCCACTCCCGGCCGCCGTAATTTTTGGAGGTAAATTTTTGTTTGATCAGAACTTCCTGAAAGTTTTAAAATTTCTGTTATCGGCTGAACGACCTATGACTGTTATAAAAAGACAAGGACAAGGGTTCTGCATTGCAAAGAGGTTCACTTTCTGCTAAAAACATCCATCTGGCTCCCAGGCACTCACTGACACAAAATGTGATTTTTTCGATACTTCTATGTGTGTATGTGTGTGTGCATGTTTGTGTCTGCATCTGCAAGCGGTAGCAGAGTCATGTTTTCACAGTTTCCTAAGCGAAATCATAACTTGAATTTAAGGGACATTTATGGAGTTCATTTTTGGAATAGTGCAGATGTATCAAGTGCTGGAAGCATCACCAGAAATCATGAATGAAATCAAGCACATTGAGAATGAATAAAGATCTACATTGGATGTTTATATCGGTGAGTTATTTCACATTAACTATGAGGTAGGACATACAATGTAATAATTTGATTCAGAACAAACACATTAAAGAATATTCTATGTAAATACTTTGATTCTAATCGCTCCAGAAGAACCTAAAGTCTCATCTACATGAATCCCACGGGGAAAATTTACCACATTTTTTTCATGAATACATCTCAGAATCAGAGACTTGTGGTTAAAACATCTAAGTTTTCTTGTGAGTGTGAATGTGGGAACGTGAGAATTTTTGAAGTACTCTGCATCTCATTTCTTTAATTGACAATTTCATTTCTAGACATTTTTTGCTTTTTTATTTTCATTCATTGGTGATCCTCTAGAATCTGAAAGTTGTCTGACTGGTGCTCTGAAGTCTGTGCTATGAGAATACTGTCACATCACCCACCTCCCCTCACTTGCTCACCCTAAATGTTCACCCCTTTCCTCTGTTCAGCAATCTCACTCCTCTGTGCCACCATTCTTGCTGTGAATGTGCTATGGGGAGTAACACAAGCACATGCTTAACTCACGTTGGGACGTCACATTGCCAAAGAACACAGCTTTTCATAACAAAGACAGTAAACTTTCCACTCAAATTAAATAACATGGCACAGTGGCTCTGCTGGATTTGCTGTCCTTTGGAAAACAAAGAGGGAAAACCTTTCATTGTTGACGAAAGCACTTGCTTCATGCTGAAGGGTTCTATTGACTCCAGCGGGATTTGAGCAAATTAGAAATATCTTTCCAAGTTTTAGACGTTTCCTGAAGTGGGGCTTGAGAGGATGAACAAAAACCCTTTCTCTCTCTCTCTCTCCTGGTGTATGCATATTTTTTCCATACTTACACAGCAGTTGAAGTTTAGCTTCGGGTGTGTTGCTTCAGCACAAGAAAAAAAATAATTGAGACATGAGTATTTACATGTAGTAAAGTCAAAATTCTGAATTATTTATTTTTGTAGATAGGAGAAGAGAAGACTGAAGGGGAACCTGACAGAGGTCCATGGGTTCCTCACAAGGGGAAGTGCAGGGACAGGCACTGATCTCAGGATCTTTATGAGTCCCTCCCAACCTGAGATATTCTATGATTCTATAAATTAATTCCTCATTTCTCTGTGCTTGCATGCACAGTTTAGGCTTTCCCTATTAAACTGCTTTTATCTCATCCCATGAGTTCTTTTCCTGACCCCACTGGTGGGGGAGTGAGCAAGCATCTGCATGGTGCTGCATGTCTGAGGTTAAACCACAGCAAACTCTTACAGAACACACTTGGCCATATTATTGTCATCTCCTTCAACATTAAACTGTGAAAAAAATATATTCATGAAGTGGCTGCACTATCCATTTTAGCATTTTGTGCCCAGGAAGAAAGGTAATTCCAATTTTTACACATTGTGACCACTTTCCAACCCTTTTTTTAGGTGATGGGTGGCCAAAATTCTCCCTCTAAATGTAAAACTTCTCCCTCTCTTGTTAAGATTGTCCAATGGACCCAGGTAGCCTCAGCAGACAAAGGCATTGTCACTGATCCACTTTGGACAGCTATTGATGATTCCACTTCTGGCCCAGCTGGTGAAAGACATTCCATACCATTGTACAGTCTGTTGCTATTATTATTATTATTATTATTATTATTATTATTATTATTATTATTATTATTATTATCATTATTATTATTATCATTATCATTATCATTATTATTATTGCTACTATTTGCCCTTCCTTTTCTGTCCTATTAAACTCTCTTTATCTCAACCCACGAATGTTATTGTTTTTTTTCCTGTGTGGTGTTTCAGCTGCCTGCCAGGTTAAACCACAACAGCTCTGCTGAAATCATGCAAGAGAGCTTTGCAAAAGGAACCCAAACCTAAGCCACCTTTTATGTGCTCATGGGATACATCCTTTGTGAACATTCACAACGATTGGCTGAAATAATTCTGAGGGATGATGGGGAGCACATTCCTCTGACTCTCATTCCCTTCCAGAAGTTAATGACCCTGTACATTAGTTTCTCATGAAAATACTTTCCTGGGAACACTGTGAGATCCAAGCATCTTAGTTCTGTTCCTTTTGCTGAGCTTGTGTATCTTATTTTGCTTTATTTTGTGTGTTCTGGCTCAGGAAGCAACGCTGCATCGTGTTACACCAGCTGACTCTCTGGCCTTAGATCTGTCTTATAGTTTTCCCTGATAATCTTTTCAAGTAATAAAATTTGGATCCGGGTGCTGAGCTCTTTAAATAGGTACATTTTGTCATCTTATAAGTGTTAGCAAATCAAGGGAGGCATACTCACAGTTAATGTAAAAGTTCTGTGTAACAATGCCTCTTGTAAGAGGTGTCAGATATGGGTCAAGCTGTACAAGATATCCCTAATCCCTCGCTGCCATTATTAATAATACTAATTAATAAAATTTTAACTTTAAAATTCAACTTTAAATATTTTAACTTTAATAAATTAATTCTATTCATTTAAACATATTTTTTAAAATTCTTTTTTTTTTTCATCTGCCATTTTAATAAATCAGACTACTATCCTTAACTTTTATAAAAGCATGCCATTTCAGCAATGTCAGTGTGTTTAGATAAGTCAGTTTTGGTGAACAGCTGTAGAAAGGTGAGAAGGTGGATGGACCATCACTCTGGCAACACAAGGCAATAGCAAGGATAGAGTCAGAGGGTCTCCAGAGTGGTGAGAAGGAGAATGGCAATAACTCCCCCCATTTTGGACCCCCCATCCCCCACTGTCCCTCCATGCACATCCCGGGGACATTTTGTTGTAGTGCTTGATCCCACTTTGTTCCTATCCCATCCCAGTGACAGCACACCGTGAAATCCCAGATATTGCTGTGAAAACACTCTTGATTTAGATTTTTTTCAAGGGACTGTCACTTATTTTGCACCACAACAAGCACTGTAACCCAGCTGATCTCTAGGTGCTGCAGAGATATGGATGTTTAATCACGATCATCAGCACTGAAAGCACAACATTCTGAAATATTAGGTGTTTTGTATATAGACTGCCTCTCTAATGGAGTGCCTAAATTTCATTCGTTGTCTTGGACCTTGGTTTTATGGGGTTGTGTGGGATTTTTGTAATAAAGTAAATTTCCAGTAATTACTTCTGATGTTGTCACCATCATCAGTTAGTAACACCTGGCTGGATGTACGAAATAACATCTCTTCCAACCAAGTGAGCCCATCTACAGGCCACTTTGTCGATAGAGCTGTGCCCCAGACATTCTATTTTAGACTAACTCTGCCCTTTCAGAAGTGTCTCAGAAAGTCTATTGATGGATCATATCTACTCTTGAATTGACCTTAGCACCTCAGCAAGCAGGGAGACTTCTGCTTACATCACCACGGGCACTGCTGTCTTAATGCTTGCTGGGAAGGCATTTGGAAGAATTAACATGAAAAAGCCAGTAAATGAATCTTTGGAGAGTGCACTTACAAGGATGGTGCCAGTAGTAGAGAGGAGCTAAAATTAGAAATTCCTGTGGAAGACAAGACCGAGGATGGAGAAATTACAACATGCAGAAGGGCAAAGAAGATCAATGTGTTTATTATCAATAAATCAATTTGCTAATCTGGGTGGCATTCTGCATCTACAGGATGTCGAGGGTAAAAAGAGGTGAGCGTGTTGATTTTTTCTTTTTTTTAATAAGAGGAAATCGATATCCTAATCAAATATCAGTTGGGACACGATGAGTAGAGAGGAGAATCTACATAATGTATGGTTCTAAATTGGTTTCCTAAAATACCCATGTTAATGGTGAAGGAACTCATTCTAAATTAGTGTATATTGGCATCGTTTAATATAACTGCCATAATTTAACTTGCACCAGCTGGAAAATCGGCTCAGCATATCCAAAGATAACACTAGGGTAGAACTGCCCATTTTCCTCGCTGATGCTCCTCCCATGTGGATACCAGCACATTTATACAGGTTTTAAGTCGAATCAGTTTATTAAAACATGACGTTTATTAAAGCTGGGAGTTTATGATTAATGTGGAAGTCATTTGTAGTGGTTGGACACAATTAAAATATTAATTATAATAAAATATTATAAACCTTTAAAGAATCTTTATAGAATCTCTCTTTTTCCCATCAAGAATATTCCTGGGCTCATACCAAATTTGCTTTGGTGATCTATGGGACAGTGAAATCAGGATGGGAGAAATGAAGACACTCCTTGTCGGGGAAGATGTTTGAGGACACTGAGGGCACTTGGACTAGAAACCTACTTATTTCTTGATGCACTGAGCAATTTAAAGTTGTTTTCCAAAGTGTTTGGCTCGATCCATGTTCATGTGTACTTTGTGTAAACAAAACTTCCGTGCCTCAGCCATATGAATTACATTTTTAGAGGGTCTCCCTCTTCAGCTGTCATCCTCTAAGTATCTACAATATGCTTATGCAAGAAAAAAATTTTAATTTAGCAATGGATAAACGAGACAGTTTTACAGTGCAGGAAAAAGCAACAGAATTGCTTGTCAGATCCATTTCCTGAAATATGCAATCTGCAGTTTAACTGCCAAAAATATACTAATTATTTTATTGCAACCAAACCTACGAAGTTTTTTTTAAAGAAAATCGTTCCAGTGGTGTAATTACTAAGTCCTGATTTTTTGTATTTTCAGATTTTGAAATAAATTGATCACAGGTAATTTGGAGATTACCAGTGCTGAAAATTCATTGTTATTCAGGATCAATTTGAAATATCACCAAATTTAAAAGGAAAGAAAAAATAATCAGATTTTGTTTCAAGGTGGAAGTATTAGATGTTGATTTCAGATGGAAAAGCAACAGTTCCCCACAATAAATGTGTGATAGTCAAAATGTTGCACCTCACTAAGGACTGTCTTTCGTAGTCAGGGTGTACAAAATACCAAGTTCTCAACCTACCTTGACTTCTCCCAAATCCAGGCAACAAAAGTGACCCTTTCAGCCTGGAAGGTCTTGGGTAGATCAAGTGCCCAAGTATTATTATCAGTGGTTGCATCTGCTTTTCACTGTCCTCCTGATATCTCTTATCCCTTCCAAGTAACTGAAGATAGCAATTTATATTAATTTGGCCTCTTTCCTGGGGCTACTCGTGGCAGCACTTGTTTTCATACAGTTGTAGGGGAAGAGCAGAGGGAGGCAATTATTGTAAATGCTCTCGTGGCTATAGTAACAAATATTTTGCTTTTTATACAGGCTGGATTTTGACCATAGTGATGGAGGATCTATATCACTTCGCTGCTACTAATGAGCTGTATAATGTTCAAACCCTAATACATGTGGAACATGTTGTTTTCACTTTATTAAGTTTGGTATTTTCTTATCTGTTCTTAAACTCTGGTTGCATTTGTCTGAACTTGTAATTTAAAAGCTGTGGCCTTGGGCCAAGTTCTCAGATACCAGGAATTGTTACTGACATCAGCAAAGTTATGACAATTTATACTGACTAAGGGCCTATTTTCTTAAAATTACTGGAAAGCACAATAATTAAAATTTAGACATGAAGGAATTAAATTATCTTTGGAATCACTTGCTGCTGGCTGATATGGGCAAAACCAGATAGAGAGTCCTCTCTCCTGTGTGCAGTCAGAATACAGAACACCAGAGGATGTTGCTGATGGCTTGAACAGATGAGTGATATTGCTGCTAATGGGGAACCCGAAGACTTTAATTGGCTTGTTGTAAACATCACAAACACGTTTGCATGCTTCCATCCACTCTGTGTGCTGTGTGTCAGATAGATGGCAGTCACACTGATAGCTGCAATTTAATTACAAGAAGTCTGTTCCTTATTCAGTTTTAGCGGTAACATCCCATGATGCTGGTTATGAAGCATTAAAAGGCTCACCACAACACAGATCCTGATGTCAGAGAGGTGATGCCACACAGAGGCTCAGTTTGGGCTGTAAGGATTTTCATCCAGGCTGGAATCAATGTTTTGAGTGGTTATCAAATTCACACCTTCTGGCCAAGCGAAACAAAAGGAAGCACGTGAGTTTTTATTACAGAGAACAATTGCAATGAATAGGAAAACTTGGTGAATTTATTAATCTGAATAAACACATCCAACCTCATAGGACTGAGGACCCTGCCCACAGGCTGTCTCCTGAGGCTCAGTGAATTCAGAGAACGAATAAATTGATTCAGCCTTTCCAGTTACTCAATTTACTTGAGCTGCCAAACAAGTGACTGGAGCAATATTCCAGGCTGTAGACTGCAAGCTTGCTTCCTCCTCATCTGCTGCTGGGAATTGTCCACAGACTTAGAAAATGTCACTGCAGATTCTTTTTTAGGCTTTTGTGGAATACACTTGAATAAGGACCACAATTAATTGCTTTCTCAAGGGTTAGGTAAGTATAAGGCATTTGGACACTGACAAAAAAAGGGTGATGGGATGATGTAAAGGTCTGTGAGACAGGTTTAAGAATAAACCTTGTCCAAATATTTTACCATCTATACAAGATTTCCTAGGATAAAGTGTTTGGAAAGAGAAGAGGATGTAGATACATTCATATGAGCTTCCTTAAGGAAAAAAAAGGGTTCTAGGATGGGAAACTTAATACAGCAGATGTTGGGGTGAATGTTTTGGGCAGGAAGTAGATTAGAAACTGCCTAATTGTAGAAAATAAATCTCTAATAGAGCTGAGAGCTATAGGAAACTGTAGTTCTCCTGGACAAGATTTTGAGTAGCATCAGCATCGTGGGGTGGGAAGGTGCCATAAGTCTTTTGTCAGGTGAAATAAAATGAAGAGGGTCAGAGCACTTAAACCTATTTAGTCTGGCCTTGATTATTCTGGATTAACATTCCTGCTGATTTGTACTGCTGATTTAATAGCTAAAAATGGATATGAAACACTATTTGTTGAATAGCTGATTAGAAGACTGGATTGCAAAAAAAAAATGGTTCTTAATCCACCCTTCAGTTTGATAGATAGTCTCTTGTCCCTAAAATATTACAGAAGGAAAAGAAAAACAAATCTTAAACCCCACATTTTTATAAATGTCCCCTCAAGGTCTCAAGAGTATTTACTACTCTCCATTCACCTCTCCACAGTGGCATGTACGTAAATGGTGCTTCTGACTTCCAGTATCATCCTGAATTTAGAAAAGAAATCTCATAGTAAAATGCAGATTGATCGTGCTGCGAGTTTTAGGCACCCTAATTTCGATGAAATGCTTTGTAAAATGTGGATGTTAGATGAGCAGGGTAAAACAACCGAGGAATCCTGCTATTTGGGAAATTACTTTTTTTATGTTAAATGGGGGAAAATGGGGAACTTAATAAAGTAGAAAGGAAGGGGGACTATCAATGATTCCCTTCAAGGCAGTCTGCCAGGCAGCCTTGGCCAGATCTCCACAGTATACTAGTTTCAGATTTTATTAAATTAAAATAAAAACTGTCAACTTGGCTTTCACTGGCACAGTCAAATACACAGTTTTTTACTTAGTTCCAACATCAGCCTTGCAGTCCCAGCCAGGATTAATATTTCACAATATAATATACGTAGTTCTGTGGCATTTTTTGCATATCTGGCAAACAGTTACTGAAAAATATTCTGCTAAAAGTTAAAAGAAGCAGTGTTACTAACCATTTGATCATGTCATCTCCTTCTCACTGTTCTCCCTCAGCAAGCAAAGCATTTGGGAATGTAAATCAAAGAGTCAAACAAACCACAAATGGAAAATTCCCATTAGGTCACCTAATCCAATCCTCTGGTAGCACATAATTGTTCCCCATAACACATTTTGTTCACTCTGGTTCCAGATACTTGGGAACACTTGCTTGCCAACGTGCTTTGTGAAAGCTGGATGGGTAGAGAGTCAGGCAGAGCCAACACCTCCTCTGAGGTCACCTCGTGCCCCCTCTAATCCATCTTTGCGGTCACAGCTTTGCAGGGACGGGCACGGGGGCCGGGAATTGCCAAAAGGGAGGAGTAAACTGCAGCTGCAGCTCTCCCTCCTCCTCCCCCAGGGATTGCCTCTGTGCAGGAGGCTAAAGGAATGCAAACTGCAGCCACTTCCCAGGTTGAAGGGAGCAGCTTTATCACCGAGCTCCACCGCTGCTGTCAGAGCCTGCGGCCCCGAGGGCTCCTGTCTGGGTCCTGCAGGATGGAAACTCCTGCTGGGTGGGTTCCCCCATCACTCACAGTGCTGTCTGACACCCATCCCAGCAGCTGTCAGTGATTTACAGCATTCTCAAGGCCTGGGACAGCCTGGCTGCACCAGGGGAACAGGGCTGGCCTGGAGGAGAAGATGCTCGGGAAGTGTAGGAGGAGTCAGGGTCCTTCCCAGGGGAATATGAGGCACTCCAGTCTTATTGCAGTTATACTAGATGGCAGAAATTATTTGGCTTCTATCAAAGACCTGCAGAAAGCTTTTCTTCACATTTCTCCTCATTCAGGAGGGCAGAGATCTGCCTGCTATCTGAAGGGCAGAGGGACGTACAGCCGAGCTCACGAGGACATAAAGGAAACATCTTCTTTCTCTTGGGTGGATCAGGGGAACAGAAAGCCAAGTTGAAGACCTGGGGTTGTCATTGCTCTCTGCTTCTCCTGAAATTGTGTCTGGTAAATTGTTCTTGAGTGTCACCTGCTCATGAGACACCCACGTTGTGTTTTAACCTCTGTGGCAAAAGCACTTAGCAAGGCATTTTCTGGTCAGGAACTGCTTGGATTCTTTTACTTTTTTCCATCTATTTAACCAGTCCTGCTTCCACCAGGGACACAGGACCATGCTTGGATATGCTTTTCTAACAGGTCTTAGAAACTTCTTCTATCATCCTTCTTTGGCATGAAATAGGTCTCACAGGCAAAAGAAGACAAGATTTTAATTCACACTTGCAGACTTTCCATGCAAATTGAAGGTTAGTCCAACCCTGAGAGCAACCCCTGACAGACACAACAAACATGCTTACCCTATGTTTGTCTTTTGGCATCTTTTGAGCACCTTTTCCCCTCCAAATAAAGGCTTCTAACATCACTGTACATTTTTGATCCTAGTTACTGACCTCGGGGAAAAAAAAGGCCTGCTAGTTGGGCTGGTGACAGATAGCTTGGGAATTTCAAGTGTCCAGTTCACAGTCCCAAGGACCTTGACTACTGTCCCTGGAGATATTTCCCTGTCTCTGCTTCATTCCTGCCTACTGCCTCTCTCAACGCCATAAATTCAGAATACCACCACACAAAGAAATCAAGACACGTGTTGTTTTCCATAAAAACAATGCAGCTATTACCCTTATGTGCTACATTTAGATACACACACATGTACAGTGCCTAAGTATAATCAGCATGTCACTAGTCAGAAATCAATGTACTGTGGAAAAAATAGAGGCATTCTTTTAGATGTACACGTGCTGTATCCGTTACAGGAAAGGTTGACTTCCATATGCACTTGAAAATACATGTGTTTTCACTGTGTGGTAGAGACCTATTTATTTCATTTCAGATTCACTGCAGATATTTGTCATGCAAGTGAATAACTTGCTATCACCGGGGAGATTTCAAGATTTTCTACCTGTGGAGATTTATGCAAACTGTTTATGGAAATGTGGAAAAGGATTTTTTTGGCCACTAAACTCTACCTACATATTTTCCTTAAAAAAAAAAAATAAAAAAAAATGTCCTGGACTTTGTTTATTTACAGATATGATGTGCAATCTCGATATGAAGCCTTAAATTTTGTGAACTATGTCCTATAAACAAATTCACACTCAGGCGTCTTCCAACTATCTGTAACAGCTGACAGTGTTTCAGGATTTCTTAACAGTGGCTATAGTTTTGGTCTGAGCTCATTTTACTGTTCCTGCAGGGAAAACAGAATTCACATATTCTCAGCACAGATTCTCCCTCATGCAAAGAATTCACCTCAAGAATGAGAAAACCTGGCTGAGAGCATATTATTATCCAATTATTCCCCAATCCCCTATTTTGTACTTTTGAATTCCCGTTGACTTCAGTAATAACTTCTAGTTTTTTTATTTTAGAAGCAGGACTTTGAACTGTAAGAGTACAAAATGCAGGCCACTCCATGCAAACCTTATTAAAAAAAAAAAAAAAAAAAGTATTCACATGAAAGCATTTTCCAAATGCTAAGCTAAATGATGAGTAGCAGTGCCAGAACAGGTTGAAAAATCCTTCCATCATCCTGTACCTTTCCCAGTAGTTTTCAAGTCATACTCGAATGTCTCGCCTTTCAGCACAATGCATCTACCTTACAGTCTTTTTTTTTTTCTGTGAACAACACAATTAGTGACTGCATCTTAACAAGAAATATTCAGTAAATTTTGTTCTCATATCTGAAGGCATTTCCAGGGAAAACTAATTTCCACAGCATTTTAGGCTGCCGTGTGAGATACGAGGCGTCCCAATATTTTCTAAGGAAACAAAATTCTATCACCTTCCCTCAATTGTTTTAAAAACAATTGCATGAGTCAGTGTATCCATCACATTATTTTTTGTGGTTGGTTGCTTTGTTTCATTTTGGTTTGTTTTTAAAGGAGTGTGGCTTGAATTTTTCGGTCCTTCCCCCACACAATGGCTCCTGAATTTTTATTCGAAGTAACGAGGCTCAGATGCACTGCTAGTATTCTGGGAGACAAGGTTTGAAGGATAGTCGTGCAGATTCTTGCCACAGAATGAATTCTAGGGGAAAAAAAAAAAAAAAAGGTGTTCCTTTGAGTGTGCTGACCTAACAAGCACTTATGGTGACAGGAAAGATGTCCCCAGGTTGGAAGAATTAGAATTTCTCTCTGAGTTTGGAGCTTGACCGAACAAAAGTGAAGATAAACACAAACAGGTTAAGATGTTTGCTTATTCTGTGTTAATAAACAAGCTTCTCCAGGATTAAGTCTCTTCTGCCTAGATTATATCTGCCTGCTAATAAATTCTCAGTGAAGCCAAACGGAACACAAATATGGTCTTGTTTATTCAGTTTTTAAAAGGGAAAAGGCAGGATAGTCTGTAACTTGTTTGTCTCTATTTTCTTCAACAATAGCTTCCCCAAACCAGAAAGAATACAGAGCTAACATCTCAAAATGTTTGGACTTTAGATGTTCTTTCATTTGATTTCTTCATCTACCACGTTCAGCTGTAAAAACAATATTGCAAATATACAGCCCCATAAAGAGGCTGGGATAGTAACGAGTATGCACTGCTGTTTCGTGGCACTTTCTACACCCTTTTGATTGTTTCCATTTAAAATTCATACAGAAACCACCACACTACAGGTTACCTGCATCATCCACTTACAAAGTTTGGCTGAGTGTCTGCGAGGATGGAACTCATTTGTCTCGTGGCTCCCTGTTAAGTTTGAGCAAGGATGTAAAACTCCACCTGTGCAGTGTTGTGGTCTACACTGCTTTGTATTTCTCATATTTGTCTACATTTCTAAGTGAATATTCAATTTTTAGGCCTAATCCCGTGGAATCCACTCGTGTCGGTGTGGTGACTGCCCTGATTTGACTCCCCAAGCCAGGCTGCTTATTGAGTCGTATTTTTACTTTATAATAGCACTGCCTCTGTTTGGGATGACCTGAAAGAATGGCTGCCAGAGGAAAAAAAAAAAAAAAAAAAGCAATTTTCCAGTTTTCTTCTTGCAAATGAGTGTCTTTTCTGTAGGTAAGCAGAAAACGTAAAATAACACCAATTTTTCTTCTAATTTACTAGTCAGTCTTGCTCAGTTTGGGGAACATTCGTTTAGTACGTACCATTTAAGACAAAGCAAATCTGTTTGTCGTGCTGCCTTCACACTGTTACATTTTTATTGATTGCACAGTGACAATTAAATTATTGTGCTTTAAGCCACAGTAGGCACATTTATTTCCCCCTCTCCTCTACTTCTGCCTCGCTCCCCCCTTCTATCCCCCACCCCTATTTTTCCCCCCCTCCTTTTTCAATACTCTTCTTTGATTACTGCCAGATATAGGCATTAGGCTGTTCTAAACCTCTGCATTTCCTGGCCTGATGGAGTGCATGGCTGCTCCCTGAAGAAAAAAAGCCATTTGAAGAGGCTGCAGCATTTTCCTGAACTTCAAAAATGCCAGTAAACCTTGATCATTTCACCTGTCCACGAGTACAGTTAGAGGGCATAAAATGTCTTATAATTTATCCAGAAGTTGTCCTCACAGCCCATAAACAATGCCTTAATCAACATGTGAGTGTGTAGGCACATGTAACTGCTCAAGGGCATAATCCAAAAGCTGGTGAAGTCAATGGGAACCTTTCAGCTGAATTCTGTGGACTTTGATGGATCAGATTTACTGACTAAACAGCTGCAGTTGAAAAGTCATCCCTAATGTCTGCAGGTACTGTATTATTTAATGGGGAGCTATGCAGTGGCAATGAATTAACTCTTGCAAAGGGAGTATGTGAATATATAAAGCAAAAGGTTTTATTGTCTGAGAGATGTGCTCTTGAAGGAGGTTTTAAGATGCCTTTGCTGCACCTGTGTGATGGACACAGCCAGCATTTCCCTTTGCAGGGCTGTCAGTCCAGCCTCCTTCCCAGGGACTACAGGTTCATGGTGTGAGATATCTTTCCTTAGCAGTCTTAAAATAATGTATGGAATTGTTCCCCAAAGCTAGAGGTCTTTTCAAACTCATAGTCCTGGAGTTGTTTAAATCACTTTTAAGGCACGAGCCTCAATTAAGAGGTTTCTAGGCCAACTCAAACATACAATTGCAATAAACCTTTGACCTGTTACCACCTTTCAGGGAGTGCTACTAAAATTCGACAGAGTATCATCATTTTACATTCCCAACTCTCCAAAGAAACTTCGCAAAGATGATGCTATAGTTTAGTTTTTTCTTTTTCCACAGAATATATATGTGCAAAGGAAAAGGATCAAGTAAAATAATCTTCAAGCCATTCAAATAATTCATTAAGTTCTCATAGAGGTCAAGAGAGGATGGATATAAATGAATCATCCAAATCTCCCAAAAGCTATCAAATATTCCTTTGTTTATTGCCAAGTAAAATGTTTCAGATAACTACACTGCTTCCATTTTGACTTTGAACCAAAAAAAAAAAAAAGGATATTTTGTTGTGCTTCCTGTAAAGTGTCAGGGTTAATTTCTACACCCTCAGAAAGAAATAAACTCTTGGCATAAATAAATTACCAGATGCTGAGACCTGTAGATTATTCAATGAACAAATAGTACAGTAGATTTTCAAAAGAACAACCCATTTCTTTTTCAACTGCATCTTTTCATTCTCCTTGTACAATAAAGGTAAAGACTGCTGAGCCTATTTTCTGCTGTGAGACAAGATCATCAGAGTGACAAAACGTTAAAATGCACTTGTTTTAACTACACATAAAAGATTTGTCACTGAGCCTGAATGGACAATAAGAACCCTGCTGTCATGATCTCAGGTTCATTTTTCTCTTATGGAAATGAAAGATAATTACACCCAAATAGAAATCTGTCCTGGGAGCTTAATTTCTGCTGGAATTTCACAGAGGCAGAAACCCACAACTACCTCGGGTTAAGGGCTTTGAGATCCCAGGTAGATCTATGAACTGTCAGATCTGTAGATGTGTACTATTATCATATCAGCCCCACAATCCAGCCTGAAACCCCTGCAAATAAACACCAGTGCCAATTAGGGAATGGAGGGAAGAGCAAAGCACCGTGCCCGTTCTTTCAGTGAGAACTCAAGTGTGTGATTATTGCCCCATGAACTCTGGTTTAGAAGGCAGAGGAGGACTTCTGGTTCCTGGTGGAAAAGAATGTAACATGACAGCTACTATTTTTAGTGCTGTTTAAGAATGTTAATTGAAATTTCAGCTAGCAATAGGTTTCCCAGGCTTTAACAGACTAAGGCAAACATGAGATGCAGAGTCAAAGTATGAAGGCTACAGCTAGGATAACATGCAGCAAGGGAAAATGACAATGTATAATTAGAATTCCCAAGAAGAAAAGAAGAAAACACACTTGTATTAATCTGTACTTCTTCAGAGAACACTAAGAACAGGAGAGAAGAAGAAAAAATGGAAAGTGTCATCTCAGTTCGTGATTATCTGCAGGTATTTCTGGATTCATAAAAATCAGAAAAGGGCGCTATTATCCAGAAATCCCAAGTTCAGTGTTCTGTCAACACTGGTTTGACATGTGGACTTCATTAAACAACTAAAAAAAAAACAATTCCTCTTGTTTGAATTGGTCAGCCTTTAGAAAGACTGCAAAACCAATTGGACCAGAAAGATAAAAGAAAAACAGGTACAACCCTGTGGAACAGCGATGAGTAGCATTTATCCAGGAAGACTGTTTCCTAGTAGTTTTTACTTCCATTTTTGAGCACCTATTTTTTATAAATTACCTTGTGCATTGCAGGTTCTTAGCTGGCATTTCCTTCAGCACTCGGATTTTGTGGAACCTTCGTACCACGTGTGTTTTAGTGCCAGGAGCCTCCTGCCTGCCTCTGGCAATCAACACTGATGTTCACCAGGGACAGGCTGGGGACTGGAAGGTTTGTTTCTGAGCAAAGATACAGTAAACTCTTGGTTGCAGCCATTTAAGACTCGTTGTTAACTTCCATTGATACCAGGCTGAGCTCAAGGGAACCTGAAAAAAAAAACCCCTTTTCAAACTAACCATCATCTTCCACAAAATGCTGTGCACAAAAACGAGTCAGATCTCTCTGGTTTTCACCAGTGATTCATCACAAAACAATTTAACTTAAACAGCCTTTTTAATAAACTGCTCTAATTCACATTAAAAGACTTAGTGGTCGTTTTTCATTAAGGCCAACGGGAGTTTTATACACATATATATCCATGCATAAAAATGCAAATATCACATAACTCCAGTAATACAAAGTCTAATATTTTAAACAAGAGCCAGAAACCTTACTTTAAGAGTATTTATCTCAAAAACAGCTGGCCATCTTAAGATGCTTTAACGCTGAGATTTCCCAAGGACACTTAGACTCCAGTCAAGAAATCTGAAGTGAATTTTGGGTTGCAGATAGGTTGATCCAGAAAAATCACTCATAGGTTGAGAAAAATCACTCAACAAACCCACCGTATATGGATTCCCAGTTGCTGAACTTCACTGGCATTTTCAGCTTGAGAGATTTAAGATTACTAATATTATACTGAATTATCAAAGTAGGATGTTTATAAAGCATGTATAGGACTTGTTTTAATGCTGTCACCTTTATTTTGATGTTGCCTTGCAAAACATCTCTGTTATCTGAGTTTACAGTGCTGCCCAGAACTCCTAGTGCAAAATAATCAAAGCAAATGGTAGATTTCTTGTTTTCAAAGCTAAAAAATATTTCCTTTTTTACAGACAAAATGAAGGTGAAAAGAGTGAGGATAATATTTAGTTCTATAGATTATATCAGATTATTTTATGCTAGTGGGTTTCCTACATAGTAACACATAGGTGAGGGTGTAAAACCACGAGTTTATTTCACCACAGTTCCCTTTTCTTGAAATAAAAATCTCTTCTATTTTTTTCTTTAAAATTTACCTGTACTGCCATAGCAGCAGAAAAGAGACAAAGAACAACACATTTGTTGCTTTATACTGGTCTTTTATTTCTTTTAGCTCCTGTTGATGGATTTTATCACTCAATTCAGACATCAGGCTAGCTATCTGACTTCATAAGTATGTATGTATAACAATGTATACCCACAAAGATGCATCAAAGATTCAAAAGTGCACAGAGACAAATATAATAAAAATTGTAACAGTATTATACAGTAAATACATGCTATTTTTATTGCATGTCTACATTTCTGCTATTTCAGAAGTCATATTCTTTAAAAAGGCATTGAATTACTTAATACACTGGTAGCATTTTCTGAATTAGTGTATTTTAAAATATTATAATGGGAACTGAGTGCAAGCAGCCATAATATTTGGAACCACTGACATGCTAGTTTCTAGTGGTTTGCAGTGATTGTTATTTGTATTATGCTAGCACTGGAAGGTTCAATCCAGGAGTGGCCCTTATTATCCCAGCCTGTACTGATAAAAATGATAAGATTTTTACCCTGAGAAGTCTTTACCCTGAGAAGCACATACTTAACATGTGGGTTAGAAGGGACAAGAGGAAACACAGGTAGGAAATTATTTGCCTAAGGGGATTGAAAACAGGAAGGGGAGAAATTCCAAGGTGAACAGGCTGCCTGCCCACCGTGTATGGTATCCTGCCCTTCAAGCAATAACTCCTCTTTTTTAATTTGGGTTTTTTTCATACCTGTTTTAGTGTGTGTGCCCCTGCAGATAGCATTCATGGACAGGAGTGAGCAGCTGTGCACGTGATAAGCTGGTAAAGATTAGAAACTCTGATTCACTCAACATTTCAGTGGTTTTACAGAGATACAAACCCAATGTAAAATACTCAGAAAGTGCACTGAAATTACCAGAAAACTTTAAGAAACAGTGCTTAAGAAAATTATGTGTAATTAAAGGGGAGAAGTATCATGGTTCAAACCTGCCTACCCACCTGAATAACTAGTAGGCTTTAGTCTGTCCAAGAATATGACTGCTTCTTGTGAGTAAAACAAGTGCTATTGGAGAGACCAAAAGTGCTTTTTTTTTTTTTTGGCAGGCTTTAGTCCTTGTCCTAAATCAGGCAGAGCAAAATCTGGACCATAGTTGTCCCATGGAAGCAACACAGAGTTTACTGGATGTTCTGTGCTTCCAGGGTATTTTAACCAGAAATTCCATCCTTCACCCAAAGGAAGGATCATCAGAATGTGGTATGATCATGAAAATGTGCACAAAATGCATCAGAGATAGGTATAGATATAGAAAATTGCTATTTTCCTATACAGAACCCCCTGTTTCTAAATCAGCTCCTCTCAATGCATCCCTGTGGATATTTATTTTCAGACATTTGGAGGTTTGTCTTGATCTCCCCGACACCAACCCACTGATGATTCAGCCAGCAGATTTTTTTTTTTCTTCCCCTAAACACTTCTGTGGGTGTTCTTATATTAAAGACAAATAAAATGCTGTATTTCTGCTGTCTTATTCTTCGTGCCACAGTGGCTCTCCCTTCCTCCAGTTTATGCAAGTTAGTTTTCAAACGAGATTGGGGTAAAAAAAAAAAATCTAGTGGGTAATCAGAAAGATGGTGCTTGTGACAGCAGAGTGCAGAAAAATGAACATATTCTCAGAGCAGTGGCAGAGGCAGAGTAGATCCCACTTCAAACAAGGGTGAAAAGTTCAAGCATTTCCTGAAGTGATGCAAGGAAAATGCGCCTCAAATGAATGAGAATGTTCTGATCCACTCGCACCCTGGCTGGGTAACAGCACCATTGTTGACGTGAAAGAGAGGTCAGAGCTCTCCCTCCTCGCACTGGGGGTCATGAGAACGATTTTGCAAGTGCCAGTCACTGGTGCTTCTAAAGGATTATTTCTCCAAGAACCCTGGTAATGTGGTTTTAGAGCAACTTACAGTTATCTACGGAATTTTAGGTGCTCAGGGGGCTTTTTGCATGGTTGTAAAGAGGGAATCTACAGGCTTGATACAGAGTGTGCCAGAAAGTATTTTCATTTCTTTAAGAAGTTTTGGTTTTGGGCTGACTTTGATGATCCCCTTATCAAGAATTTTAATTGTGTTTAGGAAAATAGTATACTGAAGAACTAGAAAGCCTATCATTACAAAAATCGCACTTATTAGCAAGATATTGGCAATAAATGCTAGGCTAACAAATGAATTTTTATGTCAGTTTTAGTTAGATGCCTTTCTCCAGCCAAGCATAGGAAACAGTTGCATTTTGGTTTTAGCATTACAGATGGTGATAGAAGAGAGTGAAATTATTGAAATATTTTAATATAAAACAAGTCACAAGGAATAAGAGCTCTTTAGATTATTCAGGTGACTAGTTGTTCTTTCCTTGGGAATAGGATGATAACCCTGTACATGGTAACCCATACATAAAAATACTGCATGAAGTGACTTAAAAGGCTCAAAGAAATCCAAATTCTGTCAGGTTGAAAGACCTTTATTACCATAAACACACAATGCTTTCATTAGTGGATTATTCTCAATATCACAGACCTCCAAATACTCTGACTTCTGTTGGGCTTAAATGACTGTACAATTACTTGGGAACATACCTGACCTTACCTGAATGATCAGAAACTCTCATATTTACAAATGGAAATATCAAAGTACTTGGACAGCCACACAGGGCCTTGGCTCACATGAGAACCAGGAAATGCATGAAATTCAAATAAAGGCACAAAGGAGAAATAGTCCAATCCTCTTTGGTTTTTTTTTTGTTTGTTTGTTTGTTTGTGGTTTGAGGAGGTTTGTTGTTGTTGCTGTTGTTGTTTGGGTTTTTTTAAGGGATTAGTGTGGGTCTAGGACAAACCTTTTCATTTGGTCTTCTGCTAATCCAAGTAATTTTCCTACCCTGCTAAATGATTTTACTAAAATCTTGGGGCGTTTACAGACGATGTAAAAGTGACCAGAAAAAAAGGAGAAGAAATTGTTTTAAATATTTCATTACAGATTTATAATTTTAGCACACTTTCCCAGCTTGTTTTAATGATTTTCATGGCCATCAGTATAACTGCTGCCTCATACATATCTTTGCATCTCTGTTTCTGCACTCCTGTACTGCATTTACTGTCCAAAAGGAAAGCTGATGCAATGTGACATTACTCTCCAAGTGAAACACAGTGAACATCAAAGCTGCTGTAGCCATTTTCTATAACTGCATACTTGCTCTGATTTTAAAAATGACAACCATTTGATCTAAATTGCTTCCTGTTGCTTTACAAAACAAATACTTTGTAAAGATAGTTGGCTTTCAAACATCCACTGAAACTTTCTGAACATGGATATTTTAATGATTAGGAAAATCCTTTATTCTCCCTTTGCTTTTTTCCACTACATAGGTTTTGAGAGCTCTGTAGTACTCAAATACCATAAACATGCAGTAAACACAGGCAGACCTCTGAAAAAACTGAGCCTAGCTTTTACTGGCTTATTAGCTTTGATAAAGACAGTATAAGCACACAAAAGCTGTATTTGTACCCAGAAATTGCATAAAAGCATTTTATTTTCCTATTACTGGGGGGAAAAAAAAATACATGGAGAGACAATTTCTTTGTTGTTGTGGTTGTTGTTGTTGTCGTCGTGAGATCTTACTGCAGATTTTTACTTTTAAATGTCTACTATAATTGACATGATCACTGAAATTTGAAGAGCACCCAAATATTCAGGAGACTGCCAGGTGTTTCAAGCATCAGACTTAAATACATTTTCATTCTTCATCAGTCACTAAGCACAAAATTCTGTCATTTGCTGCTCGTGTAACTTTAGCAAGTTAGTTATTCGGCCTGATACGTGTTATGTGTGCATCACTTTTTTTTTTTATTTTTTTTTTTTATTCCATAAGCTCTCATCTCAGGAATGTTTAGAAGAAGTGGATCATTAACTAACGCCCTCTGTGACATCCCAGAGGCAACACCTGAAATTCCCCCCAACAACTCCCTCCCTCATCCCTGCCCGGGCCCTCTCTGAAGACAATGAGAGAGAAGATGGTACAGAATGGGCTTTATCTGGCCTAATAGGCAAAATGTGACATTCCAAACCGAGTCTTTTGAGTCTTTATAATTATTGTGGAATGATTTAGAAGACACACTAGATGGTATCACGGTTGCTGGAAATGGCACACCATTTTGGGGGTGAAATCCGGATTTAAACAAGTGTCTGCAGGACACATCTGCCACCGTTACGTTGCAAAAGCTCTGTCTTGCAGTTTATTTCAGTGGTTGGCAGACCTGAGACATACCACAGTAGATATCTTTTAAAATATTAATACTGGAGAAGATTGTGTGCTTTGCTCTACGGATACACAAGAGAGAGGGGAGGAATGTTTCTCTACTCTACAGTCCATCTGGCCAGTTAGTAGAAAGCAAAGAGTACAGAGCACTCATTTCTAGAGCATTTAAGAGTTTATACTCTCTCAGTGGCTTGTAATGGGTCAGCATAATTAGATATGTCAATGTGCAATAAAGGACATTAAAACCCACAGCACTTGCCACCCCAGCCCACAGGGTCCTTTGGGTAATTTAATTCCTGGGATTCTTCCAGATCAAAAGGTAGAGAATTCATTCTCTAAAAGAGAATGTTAATGGGACAGCTTTCTTGTTAGCTCTCCTTCTTGGTAAATCCATACTTGTGATACACAAGTGTTCTTAAAATGGATTATCAGGGGACCTAAAAGTGAAACACTCAGGTGACACTTCTGCTATTGCTTCGAAGGGCACAAGAAAATCTCCTGTGGGTCTAAGGAAAGCTCAGCCTGTGAAATGTGCAAGAGGGTTTAATATTTGAAGTGTCTCTGGCTGTTTCTTTACAGACAAAGTGAGCAGTTTTCTGTTTGGACCTGTCAGGACTAAAACTTTACCAGTTTCTTCAGCAATCTTTGAGCCTGGTCCCTGTGGACAGCTGAAGGGCAAGACTGTAGAAAACTTTGACTGAAGTTAGAAAACACATTTTTAAAAAGCGTTTCTGATTTGAGATTTCCCTTGTGGTGAGTGGACAAACCCCTCACCTGCACTAATCTCTCTGCAGACAAAGGAAAACACGATAACCCTCCTAATGTCAGCTCACAGTCAATTCTTCCCAAGAAAACTTAGGGGTCTTCCTCTCCACCAGGAGCTGTCTAATTATGTAAAGGAAAAGTGATTAACTGATTATGATGAATAAATTAATCTCTGAGGACTTGTATGTATTCAGACATTTCTAATTAGTATGGTTTTCATGAAGAAATTCAAGGCAGTCCTCTGTTCCTATTAGTAATGATTAACAGAACAATAAGTAATTTTTGGCAGCTCCTCGCAAAATTATCAGAATTAACTTGGGATTAAGCATTTGTGAAAAATTTGTCACTGATTGATGATGTGAGACTGACAAGTACCACAGACTGCCCTGGAAAAACACCCACATCTAATGATTTCAGCAAGCAACCGTGGAGCAGGCAAAATACAGGGAGTTCCTACCAGCTGTGCCAGAAACCTTGATTCCCCTTCCAAGTTCCCTATTCCTTACTTTTTCCTGATGAGGATCACCAGTTACTGGGTGCAAGAACAATTCCTGTATCTCAGGATCTTTCACAAGGTTTTTTTCAAGTTAATTTTGTAAACACGTTACCCACCAAATAATTTTGGCCCTTCATTGTTTGTTTTATCTTTGAAATGCCCTTTACTGCTGGAATTGTGCCTTCATTGATTACTGATCTTTGTATGCAGCCTTTTAAAATAAAAATCAGTGTTTATCAACAGTGATTTGAATTATGATTACTTGGTCATGGAGACAGGCCTGAGCAGATTAGTTAAAGCAGCTGTGAGATGGCTGGTAAAAAACAAAAACAAAAACAAAAACAAAAACAAAGAAACCACATATATAATTCCAGGATGCATCAAGACAGCTATTTCTACCAAACAAGTACATCCCTCTGCACAAAGCACTCATTCATGGTGTTCTGAAAGTATTCATAATATCAGTAAAGAAACATGAATTTAAACTAAAACAGGCATAAAGAAGAACTAATAGCTGCCTGGGGAAAAAAAGAGAACCCGTGAGAGGAGATTGATGGCACTTCTATCCAGGAAAATGAAGTACAATGGAGACAGCCTCTGTCTACCTCCATCCAGGCTGACACTTTTACACATCGTGATGCACTTCCATCTAGGGGTAATAACTTGGATCCTAAAAGGGAGTATAACGTGGTATTTTACCTGAACGAGGCAGCCTGCCTCAGAAAAGGCTTCATTAACCCACACAGAGCGCTGTGTGGCTGCACTGGTTCCTGCCAGGGCTGCAGTGACCTGGGGGATCATCCCTGGCTTTGCAAAAGGAATGGGAAAACCCACGGTGCCATTTCTCTGAACGAGTGAACCTGAAAGGTAGATGGTAGCAGGAGCTATTTCCAGTAAAGGAAGTCATCAGCAGAGAAATAGGGAGGCTTATAACCTTCGAAATTTGGGATCTGTTTCCTACTAGGAGTAGTAAAGGAAGAATATCTGCATTTCAGAGGGAACGTGATCCGCTTACAAATGGGATTCAATCACGTTAGTGCCTGAAATGAGAGGCTGCACAGGATGATCTGGGGCATCCCTTTTAAGACCTTCAGTGACCACAGTGCATGCTCTGTTAATAGAAGTCAGCTATAAACAGATAAACCTCACTAAACCCTCCAGTTAGGCCAAAATGTAGGGTGTATGTTAGCTTTTTGCTGTCATCCTGTGGATGTGTAATACGAACATGCTGATGGGTATATGTGTTTCCTAAAATGAAAAATGTTGGTTTATCAAGGAAGGGTTTTCACTTTTGCCACCCGTTGTCATGACATTAGGAGGGCAATTCACAACAAGCACATATTTACAAAACGTTGCAACCATGCTAAAAAAAACATTGTTAAGCTCCCAAAAGTTTAAATTAAGAAGAGAGTTAAGAGCAAAACATTAGTCAGGTAGCTTAATTGCCATAGAAGTGTTGGTTAACTCTAGTTTAGAGAATCCCTCATCAATACCTGGGTGACATCCAGAATTACACCAAAATTCATCACCTTGCTCAGTATCTGAGCTGTGTTCTCGTTGTCTGTCTCCTTCTGTCTCATTTTGCCTGGATGAAAAATGAGCAAATTGTGTCTGTATTTCTATTTATTTATTTTAATAAACAATGGGGAGACAGTTGAGAACACCTGGTTTTCCTTATACATAACTTTCTGCTCACTCCCCACCTACCCATACAAAAGCTTTTTCAGGAGGCTGAATGTCATGTGTTGGAAGATACCACTGTCAAAGCAAAAAAACCATGCAGAAATCTAGCAAGTGAGAAAGCATCCCTACTGAAAGTTCCATCTTCTTTCCCCCCATTCCTAGAGCCAGAAGGACTGCAGCTAATCCCTCTGGTTCCTCAATAATAGTAATTTTCACTGTAATCAATGATGATGTCACAAAGCAGGGATAATGACTTCAAGCAGGGAATAAAACAAAGACCTGGTTCTCATGCAAATGTTTTCAGTTATGAAGGAGGAATAAAAAAAAACAACAACAAAAACATCCAATGCAAACGGATTTGTTTCTGAAGAGATTATTTTTCAAAGTTTTCTGGGAGGAAAGAACTCCTTTAGAAAGTCTACTGGGTGGCATTGTTTCAATATCTGCTGCTGGAAATCCACAGCGCAGTCAGAAACCTGCACAAATGGTTGGTGCTGAATGAGCGGTCAGCACAGAGGGCCTCTCCCTCTTTGGATGGGAAATGTTTTCGTTCAGAGCCCTTTCATTTCAAGAATTTATCATTTTCCAGAACGAACTATTGTCTCCATTGAAGTTGCTCATACATATTCCTACACTGAAGGCGACTGTGTGTGCTTTGGGGGGGGGGGGGATGTATATGTAAATGGTGGCAAAAATGTGTATTCGCTCGTTTATAAATTTATTGAAGCAGGATGAAGTAGTGCTCTCATTTGCTGTCATTTTGCAGGCACTTAATTTGCACTCAAATGCCTCAGAAATGTCTTCACTTGAAATCTGCGAGGCTGGAATGAATTCAGCTTGAAAACAATGTACTAAAAGGAGAATAAAGATCTGAGCTTTTAAGCACACAATGACAAAGCATCATTAGTGAGGAAATTGTAGTATTCCCCCAAATTAGGTTTGCTGTAAGCACATATTTATAAATAGCCTGCTTTTAAATTTTGCTGCACGAGAGTGTTGCTCCTATTTAATTAAGAAGTCTAGAAATGTATTTACTGCAAACAACACAGCCCATTTTCATGGAGCAGATTCCTTTACCTTGCTCTGACCTAACTGCAAAGCCCCTTTATCTAATTTAAGCAGGGCAGGGGGTTCCTGAGCAGAATGTATCACATCAGCAACTCAAGCTAAAGCACCGGCTGATCTCTCTTCTTCCGCGGGGATTATCTTAACAAAGTGAAAACAAAAGCCCATCAAACAAACAACTTTCACTCCTCCCCAGCCTCAGCACTGCGGTTTTTGACAAGCTCTGGGGCTCGGGAAACGACACCCCCTTCAAGCCATTGACACCAACGATTTCAACAAACCTTGGGTAAGACATGAGGACTGGAGAAAGATGCAACTAAACACTGAGGTGATGTGTGTAGCAGCACTGATATTAGTGTACACACAAGACCAACAACTGGGCATCCCTTTTCTGACAAACAGTGAGCTTAAAAGCTGTGCTTTCTCTCATACCATAACTTTTGTTCCTGGCTTCAGTCTTTGAAAAATTAGATAAGTTATAGATTAATCCATATTTGAGGTTTTTCCAAATTGAGAATTTAACTGAAATCTGATGCCCATAGACAAAAACTTCATATTTTGACTCTGACTAAATAGTATGCAGACTGCATACAGAAATGTATCTGAGTGAGAAATGCTAAACTGGATCACCAGAGGATTGACTCCATATCATTAATTCAGGATGAGTTACTATTTAGTTTTACAATAAGAGAAAATATTATTTTAATAATAATAATAATAATAATAATTTCTTTCATTTGGAGAAAACAACTGCATTGTTTAGAATTATTAAGAAGTGTTGTTAGGAATTAAATGTTTATTGACGAAAAAAAAAAAAGGGAGTGACTTGTTAATGTGATGTTGAAACCTGTAATGCCAGGAAACTACCATTCCCAGTATGTAAACTAGCCTGCAAAAATAATGTTCTACACTTAATACCAACAAGGTGCATGTTTGTCAGCATCCCTGGGGACAGGAGAGAGCAGAGTGCCAACATTCCACTTCTTATCAGTTCTTGAAAGCAGACATTTTAATGGGTATGGCACTCAGCAGACCTCAAGACTTTCTTTTCATAGCTTTGAATTGCCACCCTATAATTCAGTACTATTAGCCTCCACCTCTTTCATTTTATCATCCACAGGTGAATACATTTGTTGAAAACATGATTTCTAGATGCTTTGTGCAAGTTAAAACTGTCAGAAATACAAAGGAAGAGAGAAATATATGACAGTTATGCAAGTGAAAGGACATTTGTAAAAGTGATTTATACTTCCACTAAATAACAAAGAAGTCCCATCTAAAGGGCAAATCCCGCAGTCCTAAGGAAAAGAAAAGTATTAAATTTTTTGTCTAACTCCTAAAGCCCTGATTCAGCAAGGTGATTAAGTATATGCCTTAATTTAAGCAAAATAACAGTCTCTATCTTCCTCGGGAGAACTCGAGATTAAGTGGCACATATATTTAAGTGCTGTATTAAATGAAAGCATTTTTTTTTTTTTATTATTGTTGGTGAGGCTTCGATGCATGCTTATTTTTAGGAAAGATTAGGTAGCGAGCTCACTGTTACCAACATTAAACAGCAGGTAACCAACAGAATGTCAGGCAATCAGGCAGGGCTGGGATACACTGGAGAGGCTTGAACACCTCTGTCATGTCAAATATGTGGAATTTAAACAAACCCTGTTGTCACACTGGACCTCTCAACATTAGCCATGATATTTCTGAACTATCTGTTCACAGCCACTTCAAAATGTCCCTCCTGCCTTGACTTCAGTCAGCATACCAGAGAAAGGCAACAAAAGGTGAGAACAAATACGGCAGGGAATGCATAAATGAGAGGAAAGCTGGAAGGCCTAAGCAGTGGTCTGTTTGGCTGAACTTCTGGTTTTTAAGTTGATGGGCCTATTTTAGACACAGAAGCCCTCACACATATTTAAGAACACATTCTCCTTTTGTTTAATGAAATACTTACTGAAGTTATATCTGCCCCATGATCAAAGTACTGGAAGTGGTTTCTATAGCTCTGTTTTGCTAATGGTTAGAAAATAACTCCAAAAAAGCGTAATAAATGCTCACAACAGGCAGCACATTATTGAAGTGTTTGTGACTTGATGCTCAACCAGTGAAGGTACAGTACAATGGCTTATTGATGGACACGCATGTGGGAACCCCAGGAGTGCCAAGAGAACTCATTGTTATCAGCCCTGTATAATATAATGCTGAATGAATTAACTGCAGTGATTGCTTAAAATGTACCTTTTTGTGTAATAGCCCTAATTATCAGCAACCCTTTACAATGAGTGGATAATCGGTTTTAATTCCTTCAGTCTCCATTGTAGTAACATTAATCACGATGAGCTCATTTGGCTTTAATGCGAATATAATGTGTGACAGGGCAGGAATTCAGGAGGAATTCAGCGGTATGTAAAGCCAGCAGAGCCACAGAGGGTTGTCACAAACTGCCTTCATGCACGATGGGTGTTGCTCTGGAAATGTGTACCCAGCAAAGTACAAGTTGAGACCAAACTGAAAACCAAAGCTGTGTAAAACTCCCATCCCCAGTGGCTGAATTGATAACTCGGGCAGGGAGATGGGGGGAAACAGGGAATCAGCTCAGCTGGGACTCCACAAACCCAGTCAGCCCCCTGTGTTTCCACTCTGTGCACCTCTGCAACTGTGTCCACCTGAAAAGCATCAGGACAAAACTCCTCCCTGGCAGGTAAACTGAGCAGTTTCTAGGTGTGCCTTTGCTAATTGCTCATGCACTAGGTACCCCATTTACCTCCTAATTTTCTAAGCCAGCATATCCCTAAAGCAAGTGGAACTTCCTAACTAGAATTCTTTACTTACAGTTGGCTTGATACACTTATTAAAAAATTCTTAGTTATCTGGATTGATGGAAAGTGGTAATGACTGGTTAATTGTTTTACCTGTTATCCCTTGGAAGTGGTGACTGGATTGGCAAATACCTTTAAAGTGTTAGACTATAAAATTCTACACAGAATTAAAAAAAAGAAAAAAGGAAACAAAAATGGGTGCCAGATGTTACCATACTTGCTTTCCCCACTGGAGATATTTGTCTGGGGCACAACTGACTTCTGATTTTGTATTATCTGGTGCTGGGGAAGAAATAGCCATTCGTTGTTGACCTGAGCTGGTTGTATTGTACGCTGGGGAAGATTCAAATTTCCATCTGTCCTCTTAAGGTGTTTCATACTCATTCCTCGTGGCTCCTGGAGACATAAAGTTCCCATCACAATTTATCTGTGCATAGGCATGCAAACAGGCACAAATAGAGACCTGGTGTGATTATAGAAGGGGTTTGATGTGATTATTTCTATGCACGGATTAAAAATCAGCTTGCATGAGCATTCAAGAAATTCAACTCAATTTTAGTCAGCCCTAAGAGAACAGAAATTTAAAGCTTCCTTTATGGAAGCCATAAGTTAGACTCTGCAAATTTTCCAAAGTCACAGTGCTGGCTCAGATTTTTCTGAACTGTGACAGTGCAAACCGCTGACACCTTTTTTTCCTTTTAATTGTTTATTTTCCAAGCTGTTTCTGGTGAGTGGGCATCAAACCTGCAGTGCTGTGAAAATTTATTCTAACAGAGGATGTGGTTCCTGATAGGTTTAGAAGCTCTTCAAAAATCTATACAGCCATACTATTTACCCATTAATAAATGGCTTGTGTTAGCAGTAATGAATTTAGAGGTTTCTGCAACTGCTTTTTCATCATGAGACACTTCTGCAATGTTTGCAAATACGTTGACACAAAAATTCAGGAAGTAATTCTATTTTTAAGCTTCCTTATCTTCACTGTTTTATCTTTTAAGGAACTTGGGACCAGGATTATCTTCATATTAGACACTGTAGAAAGCTGAAAACTTTATAGATGTTAGAAATGAAACTATCAAGGAGAAACCAGCTGCTTAAGGACTTTGCTTTTCCCTTTGCTTCTCTAGTTGTGAGAGTGCATGAAAGTTCATGCTCTTTTGGTGCCTTTTTAAGGAGTCACGTTATGTCAAAGCATGCAGCTCTGCCATAATGGAATTTCAAAAGAAAAGTGGATCACTACACGTTTGCTTAGATCTGCCAGATATTCAGGATTGACCTGGGGGGTACGAGATACAGGGCAAGTGTCTGTTTTAAACTCTACTCAGACCATTAAAAGCCCAAATTAGCTTGGGAACAACACATATATAAGAGTGGCTCTCCACAGCAGCTCTGAGACTGTCTGAACTCAGAGACAATTTCAGGTAGAAGGATGTTTGATTACAAGACAATATTAACTTGTCATGTTATAATTGCCTTTAAAGTGCTGTACTGAAGTTGTCCTTTTTGCTGCAGATCAGCCCTTAAACTTCTCCAGGAGTTAAGCATCTGTTCACTGACATTATCACTAAACATGAAG
>NW_020955957.1:624721-626873 GCF_003031625.1 Empidonax traillii | reverse complement strand
GTCTGAACTCAGAGACAATTTCAGGTAGAAGGATGTTTGATTACAAGACAATATTAACTTGTCATGTTATAATTGCCTTTAAAGTGCTGTACTGAAGTTGTCCTTTTTGCTGCAGATCAGCCCTTAAACTTCTCCAGGAGTTAAGCATCTGTTCACTGACATTATCACTAAACATGAAGGTGCTGTTGACAAAGTGTTGTTTTCCTCCCAGAAAATATATCAACTACTAACCCACAGCCCAGCACAGTAACACTGGTAAAAACTTAAGCATTCTCAGAAAAAGGAAAGTATAGAAGGGAAGTATAGCCCATACAGTCATTTTAACCCTGATAAAGTAACTCTTTTTCCTATTGTGGAAAAAGCTGGTGCTGTATCGGATTGTAAGATGCAGAAGAAAATGAAAAATCTTGATGAAAACACAGTTTTTGGGAGTAGGAAATAAGATTAGAGGTGACATAATGTTATCACCCATGAGGTCTTCTCCAGGCTGCGAGAAGGAAAAAAAATAAACCCAGCTATTCAGCGTTAGCCATCATACCAGGCCTCTATTTCTTATGGAATTCAAAAATAATTGTCACCTTAGGGCTGCATGCAGCAGGATGCATTATGTGTGGGTAGCTGTGAATTCTGGTTTTTTGGGCAACTTACAGCTTGTAGAGCTTGTTGCCCAAAAGGAAGCTCGTGGTCAAACACATTCACATTAGACATTCCTGCTTTTAAGCTCAATAAAACATATCTTCAGCAAGATTTTTAAGGAATCTGGTGCCACTGCAACCCCTGGTAAATGAGCCATGCAAGCATTCAGTTATTTGAATCAGGACTCCTGCTTGACTTCCTGCACATTAAGAGCTAACCTTTTTCTTCCCCCCCATTTTTGTCACCCACTGTAATCAAACCAGGACTGCAGCTTTCAATTCTGCCTGGCCAGGGTCTGAGGTCTCGAGCCTTTTGTGAAGGCTTACTGCTGAGTGCAAAATGCCAGATAAGTTGCAAATGTTTAGACATGATGACAACTCAGAGGTCTGATTGATTGCTAAAAAAGAATAAATAGAAGGTGTTATTAAAGGGGTTTTTTGGACAGCAGCCCAAAGGACTTTTTAAGAGTGTTTTGAGTCATTTCTTAGTGAAGAAATCACCAAATTAACAAGATTCCTTCGGTGCTTGAAGCAGAGATGGAAAAGTCTATTTAAACAACTCAGTTGATGTTTCATGCTTTTTTTCTTATTCATGATTTATACTGGAATGGCCAAATTTAGCTCTACCATAACTGGCAGCAGCATGAGGATCACAGAGTGTTCTACTTCCACATAAAAAAGATTCACTGAGGTTAAGAGGGACCAAACACAGCTTTACCCTTTGATCATGCCTAGCTTCAAAAGGTTTCCTCGTTCATCCTCTTTATTTGGATGACATTTTATTGCACTTTTAAAGCAGCCTCAACCTCTTTATATAAAGCAAGTTACAATTGGTATCTCACCGAAATCGCCATCAAATTTTAATTTGCACTTAAATGCCCGGGAACAAGGTGTAAGTCCTCGAGTTCTGATCTTTTTTATCATTGAAATCAATGACAAAAATCAAGGGCATAAAAAGAGCAGGATCATGTATTATGAATTTGTCAGTTGTATGCCTTTAAGGAGAAGCTTACAGAGCTGTAGATATTTTTCCATGGTGCAATTTAAGAAGATGGTTCTCCAGGAGACCAGCGTGATTTTGGTGCTATAGAAAATCTTCCCAGGCTGCAGTGAAGATACATGGGTATATCCTTGACCACCAAAGCAGCAGGTCAGCATAATGTCCTGCTTCTGGGGGGGGGGGGGGGGGGAAAGCACTAAAAAACCACTAGAAATTAATGGCAGGTAGGCACCTCATAAAACCACACTAGTAAAAGTCCATCAGGAGTCTAAAATAAGCAATAATTATTCATAATTACTCGTACATTCAGATCCTGTGCAGAAAAAAACCTGAGCCACTCAAAACTCCACAATTACTTCTTTCTTCCCATCACTGAACTTATTATCTGACTATCATATGTGTCTTCACATGTAGCTGAAATGTACTTGAAAGAGTTACCAATTTATTGTCGCTTCCATTTGGGTGTGAAAGAATAATTTCTGTGATTTCTTTGGGGAACGCTTTCTTTTTTTTTTTT
>NW_020955957.1:601627-624291 GCF_003031625.1 Empidonax traillii | reverse complement strand
TCCAAGTACAGCAGTCAAAGGGAGACTTTTCTCCCACACTCTATCATTACCCCTTCAGCCCCTCTGACACTTTGACATATCATCATTTCCATGATCTCAAGCATGTATACATTGATTTTTCAATCATTCTCTATTAAACCCAACAAAAGAAATTTAATGATCCAATTGAATCAATCCAGGGGAAATAACTGCTAGTTTCGGTGCTATCAAAAGATTCGTGCTATTCCCAAAGTTTTCTCTTTTGTTGTTTTCTCAGCTGCAATAAACAAAATGCACCTTGTTCCCTCCAAAATGAAAAGCTGTATTTGGGAGAGGGGATATGGAATGATATGCTAATGATTTCTCATACATCACCTGACTATTGTTAAGAGTCTACCTCTAAACCTGCTGCCTGTGGGCATCATCTGGAAAGACAAGAGCTAACATGATGTTTGAAGGGTCTGTACTTTATAAAGGGGTCAGCAAAGTCATCACTTCAACCCTGCAGGGATGAAAACCTGATAATTTTGTTCCCATATCGGAAGATGAGCAGTTCTGTTGGTTCTCACCGAAGATTTCCTCTTTCATCAGCAGAAACCTTCCTGGCTTAGTCATGTGTGCTGGAACTGAGAGTTCTGGCATTTGTGAAAACTTGATGAGCAGATGTCAAGTGTTGGCAGAGCATTTACGAGGAATACTGAGTGGCTGATGGCAAATGTATGCTATTACCTCTATAGGGGGTGAAATAAGAAGTCATTTCTCTTCCTGCCCACTTGGGAAAAAACCAACTGTGCATAACTTACCTGCTCCTTATTAAGGAGTGATACATCTAAGTAGAAACAAAGCTCTTGATCTTTGTTTGTGTCCAGTTAGGTGGGGTGTAAAGCCACAGCTACCCTGAATTAGCTTGTGGGTATTTTAATATTGACTTTTTTGACCCCAGACATTCAGAGAAGTTCAAATTTGTCTTGCACGAGCTCTGGACGAAACGATGGGCCCAACATAAGTGGATGAAAGAAGGAAGGAAGAGGAATTTCAGAACTCAAAAGAGAAGGTGAAATTTGGGGGCTTTGAAACTAAGGAAAAAATATTTGGGCCTAAAAGCTTATTAAAAAAGAATCTGCATTTGAAAAAGTGATAGGAGAGGACTGAGCCTATCAAGCTCCCCCTTTTTCCTCAGGTATTTTCTGAACTCTGAGTCAAACACTTGTGAAGGTGTTTGGTCTCATTCACAGATGCCTACGGAGACTGTCAAGCAAATAAAAAGTCCATCTTAACGTTAATGTTTCAAATAAGATGATATAATTATTTGCTAGTTTACAAGACCTTTGCTTTCCTAATCTTATTTTGCATATTTTTGCAATAGGTTGAGTAATTTCGGAAGCTAGCTGGATACATGAGAGCAGATGCAGCCTTTTATTATATCAATCAATTTATTATATCAATCATGGCTCTCAATATATTCAGAATTTCTCGATGTTTCATACAAATCAGTCTGAAATAATCAGCAACCTGCCGTGCAATGATTGCAATTAGAGTTGTGTGAATCTTGTCCATTTTGGTTACGGAGCTTTCATGAGAACACTTTCTCTTAGAAGGACTTTTCTTTTTAACTGGTTCACTGTTTGAGCCTGTGGGCTAATGCAAAAATAAAACTGCCCAATGACCTTTCCTAACATAATTTAAAGCTAAACTAATTTACTGGACAAATCCATCAGCGCTCGGTGGAACCTCTGTGAAGCACAGCTAAAAAATATTCACCACATTTGTTCTTTTCCTCTCAGTTTTTCCAGCAGCTTCCCCTACATTCACCAGCTAATTTTCATATCATCCTAATGATCCAGGAATTGAGCTGGGTGGAATTTTAGTTTGCTTGACCACACCTGAAAGCATTTTTAAGTCCTGTATTGTTATTTCTCTGCTGTTGCTTTGTGCTTGTCCAGAATCCACCAACAACCTCCTCAGCACGTAAACCACCATCTTTACAGGTGCCTGCAAAACAGTTTTTGAAGACTGCTGAAGGCATAAGGCTACGAAACCTGGTCCCTTCCCTCTCCTCCAGCTTTAAGAAATGTCAGAATTAAGCATAATGGCACTTCTGAGATGCTCCTGCCGGAGCTGACAGATGCCAAGGCCCGTGCACGATAATGTGTTTATATCAGAGGGAAAACCAAAGCCGTGTCATACAGAGATTAGGCAGCTCCACAGCTGGACGAGCCCTGCCTGTCTGAGAGCAGAACAATAGACACCTCCGAGCTGCCACGACATTAAGTTGACAGTCTTTATCTGCCTATTGTTACTGAAAACATGGGAAAAGTGTTTCTGTGGCAATTCCAAAAGGTACCGGATGTGCTGGAATTCCCAGCCTGCCGTCTGTTTGTGAGGCAGCCCTGGAGCAAACTATAGTTCTGAACTACTTAGTTATACACCAGTGACTGGGGAATTGCATACACGTCTCCCAGCCCACTGTGTTCCCTCAAGCATGTCCTTTAGACTATTATGTAGCATTTGGACAATGAATCTTTCCCACCCCTAAAATAAAGGGAAATTCTGAATAGACAATGTTTCAATCTAATATTGTTCCATTCTCCACTGAGGAAAGAATAATGTGTATTTTATTTTTTTTTTTTTTTTCTGAGTACAGCCACAATGGGGTCATTCAACACGTTAAGGAATGACAGACTGTGAAGATTTTCCAACCTCAAAGAAAATACAAGTATCTTCTTTTCCTTGGATAAAAATAAACTGTTACTTCTCAAGGTCTGTAATCTCTGAAAAAAACAATTTTCTGTCCAGTGGGAATGAAAGTTTAATGCTGCAGACAGTATAGGTGTATTATTCTAAATCATAATACGTTCCAGAATTCTGCAGTTCTTTGTAGCATGGTGCTATTTTAATGAGGAAGGATAGAAGAAAAAAGGTTTTTATGAACTCCTGCTTCCTGCACTAAGAAAATACGGTTTATTATTCACACCATTCAGGTTTTAAAATCTTGGATATTGATGTTACTTACTGGAATTTGGACACATGTGTATGCACCTGTATGCATTTGCATACATAGAACACCTCTGATATTAATTTTACAGCACATCAGTAATTCAAAGTGAGGTGGTTTGGGACTGTAATGAACTGAAAAATAAATAAATAAAGGAAGACTTCAAATGGAATTTGCAATAACAAAATACATTCTAAAAATGCTTGATCACCACATAGCGAAAGAAAAAAAAAAATACAGGGAAAAACTTCACAATCTCTTGTTATTAATTTGTTTCCTTTAAAATGCCAGCTGTACTTTGTCTCTTTTGCTTTGCATAACAATAAAATGTGTGAGCAATCACGCTACCGGGAGTGCAATTAAGCTTCAGCACAAAAGGGGCTGGAGTCTCCAAACACAATGGAGGTGCTGAAGGAGTGCTGTAAATTCCGGATGAAAGGATAATCGAGTGGACCCGGTAACACTCTAAGGCGTAAGCACCCAAATTTTCTAGTGGCCTGTCTTTAGAAATACCGTGCAGAGCACTTTTAAGGGAAGAAAACGCCTGCTTGAAATGTCTCGAGGTCGTGGTGGCAGAGATGTGTTTCATTTTCCCCAGTCTCCTTACCCATGCATATCCCAGGATATCTAAATTTAGGAAAAATGTGGCAGCAGTTCAGAGAACTGAGCCTTGTACTGAATAAAATTTAAGGAACAGACAAAAAAGTAGCCATCCTGTAGTATTTTCCAAATGATCAATCAATTAATAGAACAAATTAAACCTAGCTGGAACAATTCTCACCAAATTAGGAACTACTCCTCCCTATTTAGGAGTGGAAATTGCAAGGGAAAAGAAAAATCATTATTGGAAGCAGATGTCCAGGTGATGGTTAAGGCTTAAGCTTGTATCCTATAACACAGAACTTTGCTTTAAAAACCTTGAGAATGATAATTAATTATACTGAAAGATTTATAGGTTGTTTTTTTTTATTATAGAAACAGTATCATTACCAGGGATTGCCAGTCACCAGTGGTTTTGGGCCCCATGAGAGAGTCTCATCTTTGCACCATCTCTCTTTAACCAGTGAATTTAAACATAATTTTTCCATATTATAAGAGAAGTTTTTCTGCAGTGTCATTCTGGATGGCCAAGTTTAATACATGAGGAGTCTCCCACAATGGAGCAGTAAAGAATATCCATCCATGAGTTTGTCATCTGACTACATGGGAACAAGGCATTTTCTCCTTCTGCTGAGAATTAATACTTCCTACTCATTTGCTGTTGTCAGAGGTCCACGTGTGATGTTGTTCAAAACACAGCAGGCACCGTTCAGCCAAGAATCTGGAATATGGTTCTGTGAGGGGAATAAGTTATATATTGCACTCTCAGGAAAGCATTTAAGCTTAGATTTTAAGCACATGGTTTTACTTGGTCCCATTTATTTGGCATTAATCACATAGTTACTGCTCTGCTGAATGAGGATGGTATTGCACACATGCTTAAAGTTAAGCATTTGATTAAGTGTTTTGTCACAGCACTTTGCACTGTGCCCTGTAGCACATCTAAAAGACATTTTAGCAGATTCAGAAAGCTCTGGAGAGAGCTCAGTGCTGCAGTGGAGCTGTCATTTTCCACTGAGCAGGATTTTGCTAATTTAACCCACTGTCACCGAAAGCAATCCTGGGCCTCAGTGTGAGACAGACACAACAAGGCTGCTCTGCATCATCACCCTCCTCATCCTCATCACCACCAGTTCAGTATGTGAGTAACTGAGGCAGGGCACAAAGCTGTTCTAGTTCAGAAATGATTCATTCTGTTGCAGGTAAACTTTTTGTTCTTGTTGCATCCCAGCAGCGCTGCCAGCAGCTCCCGTGAGGGAACTGCAAAAATGGTCACGAGGAACGGAATCTGTTTCCATCTCAGCCCAAAGGTATGGAACTGGAAACCTGGGAAAATGCAGTTGTCAGAGGTACTGGTAGACACCACTGCTTTTTGAAATGTGTTATTTTAAATGACTTGGAATTTTGTTGTTGCTATTTGTTATCAAAAGAACACGTGAAGATTCAGTTCTTTAAAATTCACACTAAGGATGCATCTTATCAATCATGGTAGCTTTGACCTCAGTATGCTTCTGTCAAACATTGCCTTCCTTCTTCCCTAATGAATTTCTTTTCTTCATTTACTTTATTTTTTGAGTGCTTCAGTTGTGTATTCACTATGGTTGCAATACAACATTTGGAGACTGATTTTTTTTTTTTCCCAGAGGAGGGAGGACCCCTTTCTGCCATTTCCATTTGATTGTCTTATTATTGCTCCCTAACAATCTGTAGCACACATTCACTGGGATCAAATTTGCTTTTCCACATATTGAAAGATCATTTCCCAGACTGACAGGAAAGCCATATGCCTCGTTACCTTTTCTCACTCTTTCTTTCTGCTATCCCCAGAAGATCACTGATGTATTTCACCCTTACCAAAATCCAGTCTATCCTGGAATAAACCTGCTAAAGCCTCCTTGCTTTTGTTCCAAATGTCTCTCCCCAGACCACTTGCCACTAATCTAGAAAGTCCTTTTTTACAGCTCTGTAATCATGTTCCCTACTCAGTGGAAGGAGTAGGGAACAGTTTAATTTTTTAAATTTTCTTTTAGAAGAGGAGAGAAAAATATTTCTTACAATAGCTCAAATTTCACCAAAACGTTAAAAAAAAAAATTACATATTTATGTGTCTCCCAGTTTTCAGCCACAGAGATCAGGATTTGCTTCGCTGCAGTCCCTGAAGCAAATGAGCAGAGCAGTGCCACGGGCACAGATTGAGAGCAAGGCTGCAGAACCTGAGAGGAGAATGGGCTTTGGGTTTGTGTTTCCAGCAGCTTTTCTGTTTTGGAAGGGTTTTGTTGTTGGTTTTTTTTTTGTTTGTTTCTTGAGCATTTGCTTCTCTCCAACTTTCACTTCAGAGTTCACTGAACTCCTGTTGCAAAGGTATCTCAGGAAAAAGAGAAAGCAGCGGGTCCCCTGGGCTGCCAGGCTTCATCTGTGCTGTGAATCAGCCTGCCTGTGCTGATGTCAGGATGTCTTCCAGGCTCAACCTGATGTTGAAAGAGTTTTGTTTCTCCACAGTTAGCAAAACACCTTGCTATGGAGATAAAGAGAGGGGCAGAAACAGAACACTGAGTAACAGTTCTGGGTTAAAAATATTTTTTCCCCTATATGTCACCCAAATATGTAGCAAAAAAAAAACCCCAAACAACAAAACAAACAGACAAACAAACACATCCATAAATAGGAGAGGGGCACCCATTGCCCTTTGTGCCTTCAGTGTGAAATTATACCCACCAGAATGTCATGTATGTCCCCTTCATGGCCAGCTTAAAAACAGCATCTGCTTATCAATTGTCCTTTGTTTTTCCTGCAATATTCCAGCTGGGCTGGCTGAAGCACAAGCAGGTGAAAATGACTTTTCCAAGGTCATCCTGCATGAACTCAGCTCATACCAAACATTTAGGCTTGCTTATTCCCAGTCCTTCCCGTAAGCCAATGCATCATGTATGCCTGTGGTTAAATCTTTGAAATTATGTATTATCTTCTGATGATATATTCTTAAAGAAATCCAGTTGTTGTGAACCGAAATTATATTTACTGTAAAGGCAATGATCTTGTGACTTTATTTGATATTCAGGTGGGTGTTCACATTTCCATAGGAATTTCATTGTAATTCAGGATCACTTAAATACTAATTAAGTTGTCTCTTCAAGGTTATTTTATTATAATGCTCATAGAGTTCATGGAGGGGGGGGTGTTTTTTGTTGTTTTTGTTTTTTTTTTTTTCCTTCAAAGTAAAATTTAAGCTGATCTGTCAATCACAAATTAAAGTCCTAAACCTCAGACTCTGAGGAGCATAAAACAAAAATGGTGCAAGCAGCTTTAACTGCTTCAGGGATGGAAAGAGTTAGTACATCTGCTTACAGCTTTAATTAGCTGATTTATGTTTGCTATAGGAGGATGTAACTCACAGTGCCATGAAGATCCTTCTAAGCAGTGTCCAGGCATTTTGGAAAGTATTCCATGCCAGAAATTTCTTATTCTAACCAACCTACACCCCATCTATGTGTAATGCTTGTAATAGGAGCATGCTTCTAACATTGCACCTCATTTTATTCTTTAGAGGTTGGTGGACTAAATGAACTGGAAAATTTGCATTATTTTTTTAACCAATTTTTTTTTTTTTTTTTTTTTTTATCTCATAAGCAAAGCGTGGGAGAGAGATCCGAGCAGGGAAAACCACAACTTTGCAAGCAACTCCCTTCCATTTCATTCTCCACAGAATGGTTTGGTTTGTGATCAGATCTTTCGGGGCTCCTTGGTTCCTCCTGTGGTCTCCTCTGTTCAGCCTTCAGGTTGTCCCTCTGATATCAATCTGTGCAAGTCCAGTGGTCAATTTGCCTATTGATTGTGCTTGCCTCTTTTTGAGAAAAGTTCTTCATCTCCTCTTCCATCGTTTCCAAACCTCTACTGATGATTTTACACTGATCAAACCTTTTGCCCTGCAGACAAATGGCTCTCTGTGATTATTAGGACTCCATTTACCCTTCCAAGGGTAAAAATTTGCTGGGTAAGAGATCAAACCCACCTTTATGAATATATTTTCAAATTCAGTGCTTCTGAATGCTGTTTAATTAACTTATAAAACCAATAGAATACCTGGGTAATGGCAACACAGACTCTATACAATCACTAGAAAAAAGGTCTTTCAAGCATAGCTGGCCTCCAAAAGCAGCATACTGAAAATTAACAGCAGCTTTTGTCTGTCAAATATTTTCTTGTGCCTTCTGCAGTCAATATCTCTCTTCTCTGAGTTGAAAACAAACAAAAAAATGAACAAATTGAATTAGTTTGAAGGTTTCTTTTTTTACCTCATGAGACAAGACTTTTCTCCTGGAAGACTGTCGGGCTAACAGTAGAACACGATATAAGAAAATATGTTTTTTTTTTTTTTTTTCAAAGTAAGGGTGGTCAAGTACTGCAATAGGTTGCCCTGAGAGGTTGTGGAATCTCTGTCCTTGGAGATATTCAAAACTCGGCTGTATATGACCTTGAGCAACCTGGTCTAACTTTGAAGCTCGCTCTAACTTCAAAGCTGGCTCTGCTTTGAGAGGGAGGTTGGACCAGATGATCTCCAGAGGTCCCTTACAACTTAAATTATTCTGTTTCTGTGTCAAATGCAGCATTACCTTGTGCAGTCCGAGAAGAGCTTTGTATAACATGAAAGCACCAAGTACGTGCTATGTCCACAGCTTCTTAATAGCAAAGAACACAGCTTTATAGTGAATCCCTTAGCAGATCCTTTATTCCAGGGTTTAAATTTCTCTTTGCCTTATTTTCGTCTGTAAAATGGGAATATTATTGTACTTCTGTGAGTGTTTAAATTAAACAGCAAACGAGTGCAGAGAAGTGATTGGGTTTTCTTCTAAAAAAAAAAAAAAAAAAAAAAGCTGATGTTAAATTTTGTTCTTAAATTCTGTTTTATTATGGCTACCATTCTATGCACTGGGGTTTTTCAAAACGAGGATAATTTGTATTACCTATTTTGAACTTTCAAATGGAATGGAGACATCACAGATGTATTTACAAGCATGGAAGTCTTTACACTCGATTGTTTTGTCTCTGACTTTATGTACCAAGGAGTGGTTGGAACCATTTTGAACTTTATCCAGCTGCTATAAAAATATCATCCTCAGATCATAGCTTTTCCTGAAAATATAGTTTCATACTCCAGAGAACTCTATGTAACTGAAGACTTCTAAGTAGACTTATGAGATTACTAGCAAACAATTTCATAATTAGAAGCAACAATTGGCACTGCTTGATGTCTGTTCCTTCACTAATTTATTTTCATTTAATTTTGTTTCAAACAAATACCTGTAGTATAATAGTTATGGTTTATTTCCTTTTCATTAAAGGAAGTTATATTTTGGAAAGATTGGCTAAATTATTATTTCAAGTGGTCAACAAGTATTCAGTCCCTGACTCTTCAAATTACCAGTGTGATTTGGCATTAACTCTCTCTGCTCCCAAATTAAAAAGCTAACAGTACACAGTAACAGTAGGCAGCATAAAATGCCTCTGCCAAACTCGGTCAATAATTGCATAGCATTTCCAGCTATAATTAAAATCTTTCACAGTCTATGTTCATATAACATTCTTTGAGGTTAATTGGGTTTAGATCGCTGCAAAATCATTTTCATTTGATATATTTCACTTGTTACAAATTGCACATTAGTTCATTGAAAATGTACGGCGTGTCTCTTAATTTGAAAGTATTTAGAGTTGTAAGCTGCAGCACCAAACCAGCTAATGCCTAATTTCTAATAACATTCAAAAAAAAAAAAAAAAAAAAAATAATTTCCATTTTGATGGTGATAACACTAATGAACACTAACATATGACTGTGAAGGACAGACTCTTCCTCCTCTAGCAGTGATGAAGCTGGGGGACTTGCATGCTCTTGAACAAGTCAGAAGTCCTAATTTTAGGAGAGGCAAACACCATCAGCTGAGTGGCTTTCAGGACAGATTTTCTCGAGCGCCTATTTTAACACACTTCCTGTCGTGGAGACAGGATCCAGTGGATGGATATGAAAAAACAAGGGCACTTAGGGAAGAGCCTGCATTTTGCTGCCCTTAAAACCCCGGGCTGACCTGTGTGCTGGAGTTCAGGCCCTTCCAGCAGCGAAGGTCGGGATCCCAAGGACAGTAAATTATGGGATTCTGTTCCACACACAGCCCAGATTCACTCTGTGGGCAATGTGACTGCTGCAACGATTTGGAAATCATAATATTGAAACTCCTGAAAATGTGTTCACACTAAATTTGAGTCACAGAGGGAGCGAGCCAGGCTGTCTGCAGTGCCTCATGTGCAAACCGGTCTCCATATGCTCCCTCCTGAGTCATCCTGAGACTCCAGAGGGAGGCTCTGGGTCCCCCAGCCCCGTCTGCAGAGTGGGGCCACATCTTCCCACATCTGGCTGTAGATGAATTGCAGTAGAATTTCAGGAATGTCAGATCTCATTCTTCTCAACCTTCCCCAAGAGTATCGGGGAATAGATCTGCAAGTGGGACGTGTGGCACACAAAACTAAGTTGCTTGTCAGATTTTTGTGATTTCTTAAAAATAAATTAACTCTTCGAAAAGCATTTTTAACTACACGAGAGTAGGAACAAAAATGGCACAAAACCACCATGTGTTCATTCTTTATCCTATACTACTTCTCTATAATTTCAGTATATCTTGTCATCTTCTGTTTCTGTGAGCTCCCAGAAACCCATTTTCTTAGACTTGACTGGACACTTTGGAGTCCAGCTCTGTGAATATTTGTAGCAAATTAGTGTGTTGTTTAAAATCCTGCCAGAGAAACAATTTAGTTAACGAGGAGTGTATAAAGGGATTTGTTTTCCTTCTCCTGGTGGCGTGGTCCACCTACATGGTTTACACTTCCTAAGGCAGCTGCCAAAACCCAGGCAGTCTCTGCACAGATATTAAGTGCAACTTGTTTTATTTAGGTCCATAAACCAGGCTGGAAACAAAATGGTCACTTAGCATGCAGAGTAATCCTTTCTTTCAGGCTTCATCCCAGTGTCAATAACCAAGTTCCCAGAACCAGTTTGCTTTCAAAACATATTCTGACTAAAGTATTACAAAAAAATTTCCTGCTATCTTGTACTGCTCTCTCTCTATAATATCTGCTTCCACACAGAACCTGGGCTGAGAAAAATGTACTCTCTAGGTCCACCAGAAAGTAATCATTTTTACTTTATGCTGCAAAAAAAAAAAAACAGCTTTGAAAATTATACTTAAAAACACTGGGGTTTTTTTTACATATAATAATCAATTTTTTTTGCCTTGAAGGCTAATTAATGATAAGATTTATGATTGTTCAAATAAGGAACAGAAAGCTAGTGCCATATATCAAATTAAAAGGGTTGTCATTGATGAGAGAATATCTAGTAGAACTACTAAAAAGAGGACATTTTTTTCATTTATTTAGTTTGTTAGAGGTCTCCACTTGACACAAGATAGAAGTATATCACATCAACCATCTTTAAATATTTCTGTGGAAATAGATGTGTAATTTAATGTCATGGAGTTTTCAGGGGAAAATATTAACACCAAATTAATTCCAGAAAAATGTAAATCTCTTCAGTGCTGTATCAATACATGGAGAAAATAGATATTCTACTATTAAGCTCTGAGAAGAACTGAACATATTTCTATAACAAAAATATTCTGCCATAGCCCCTGCTTTTCACCTGAAATAGGTGAGCTACCTTCTCAGAATAATTCACTGGTGTAAAAGAGAGAAATTATTTTTATGTTTTGAAAGATTCTTTACAATTAATTATTAGTGTTTGGTTTGGTTACTTTTTTGCTTATTGCAGTTACGTAAACAAAATTGCAGATAGGTGGAATTTATACATCCAGTACTGTACAGCTACAACCACAGTGTAAAAAAAAGGACCAAAGGTGTTATCAATACAAGATGTAGAACCCTCTCTTAGCCAGAGTCCCTCGGTGAGCTCCTGCCTGCAGAACAGGAGTTATCTACCAGAGCACACACATTCCCTTCCCTGCCTCTGGCTCCCGCAACCCGGCATGGGCAAAACGAGCAGAGCAAGGGAAGGGAAGCACTTGAAAGGGGTAAAGGGGGGTAGTGACAACAAAAAAAAAAATGTTTTCTGCCAATCCTGCAGCACCTGTGGGGTTTTAGAAGAGGAATTTCGAGGGGTCGTTGCGCGGGACGGAGCGATGTGGCCTTGCAGGTTGCAACCGGGAGATTGTTGGTGCCAGCTCTGGGGACACAGGGTCAGTGCCACACCCTCACAGGGCCTGTATTCCGGTGTCCCTGGATCCCTGGATCCCTGCCTCAGGCAGCCCAGAAGATGGAGCAGTCACCAAGGCCCATCAGGTAGTTTGTTGTTTGCTGATGCACTCGCTGTACCCCAGAGCAAGACCTGCCTGGTGAGCGCTCTTGGCACTCCGTGCAGTCCTCCTCGCCTCCTACCCAGGGTAGGTGGACCCAGCAGTGTGTGCAGCAGAGGAGATTTTTCTATTTTCTTTTCCCTTTTTTTCATCCAAATTGCTCTTGTGCACTGGGACAAAAACCAACCCCAAACAGCAGGTTGTTTTGCTGCTCTGGGCAGTGGTATTGTGCCATCCCAAGCAGCGTTGGCAGCTGGTGATGAGGGACCACAGGCACTCAGATCCATGATGTACAGGGCTTCTTTAGAAAAAACAGCCCTCCTAAAGCAGAGGGGCTGAATGGGGTGCTGGAGATGAGGCTGAGGGTTTTATAAATATTCAGAGGCACTGGAAGTGCACGAGAGCACAGGGGATTGCTGTGTGTGCAGAGGATGTCGGCACCCTCAGGCTGCAGTTAGTGCTGAGCTGTGCTTCTGCATCAGCCAGCCCCTCTGATGCCCTGTGACAAGGTTGGTCTCGGGAAGGGGTGATGGATTTGTCCCTGGCCTAGTTATGATATTAATTTACTCATTGTTTCACATCAAATTCTTGTTATCTCTTTTGTTGTGGGAGCTGGTGTGTGTGTGTGTGGTCTGATTGACCCGTCACTAGATTACCTTACTTAGCAAACTGTTGACTGGTTACTGCTGCTGGTGTTAAAGAGAATATTTATTTTAAGAAGTATAAATCTCTATATTTTTTAAAGTAATGATGTGGGCAACTCTACACAGGTCAAATTGTGACAACTCCTTCAGCTTTATTTGCCCATTTGGCCTTGTACAACGTGGTTTTCACGTGAAACACAAATTGTACGAAAGAACTTTTTTCCATTAATTCAGCTTGTCTGTGGACCAGGTTCAAGTCTTATTTTAAATACTCAGCATTCCATGTGTCTGATGTGAGACATGAGCAAGTTTGTAAATACTTATTTTCTTGAAGTGATATTCCTGTGTAGTAACTGTGAAGCTGTTTGGTTCAGTGAAGTTACTTCACATAAAGGCAGCCTGCCTGCAACAGCTGGATCAGAGGAATAGCAGAGCGTGTCTGAAGGAGGGGGTGGAAAAAAAACATACCCAACTACAAAAATATCTACAGGTTGTGTGCACTGATTTCATTCCATCACTAAAATCACCCAGGCTAAAAAAAACCACCGAACTGCATTCAGAAAGAGGTTAGTACCAATTATAAACTCCCAGCTCATTATATACTTCTCAAACTAGCACAGATACAACATGATTTAAGGTCAGAAACTGTGGCTAAAGGAATTAGGTGTCTCGGCATGGAACTCGGTTTATTTAATCAATGTTGTTTCCACTAGAAAAGTGGATTAGTTTTTCTTTAAGACAGAGTTAAAAGTTTTGCAGCTAATTTATTTTAATAAGCATTCAGTCACTGACTGCTGCAGAAAAAGGCTAAACTGTAATGAAGAGCCAGGAAAGAAAGCATGACTTAATTATTTTTCTGGGGTGGATAATGAATAAATTAGCTACGCTGTAGGCTTGCTGTTTGTATGGAATTTATTACTTTTGCTTTAAGAACCATATCATGACAAAGTCAATTTTTCTCCTGACTGCAAACTGATTGATGGGGTAATGTCTGGTTGTGAAAGGCTTCCTCTTCATCATTGTGTTGCCAACGTTGGTATCACAAAGTGAGTTTGAAGTTTTCCCGAGTGCGTGTTCTCCTACGTAATTACAGATGACAATTATTTTAATTCCCCCCCCTTTTTTATTTATTTTTTTTTGTTTAACAAGCTTTTTAATCACGTAAAGTGCAGAATGAATAACTTAGATGAGGCCAAAGATGCACATAGCCTGAAAACTGCTTTCTTGGTCCTTAATTTGTTGCCACGGTGTCTTCCACTTGAAGAGCTAAATACTATATTTAGAATGACAGCAGATGTTTTCAAGGGAAGATGTGTATCAGCAAAAAGGCTTTGCCAAGGAACAACTAAAGAATGGCCTTGCAAGTGTTGGAAGGATGAAAATTTTAAGGAGAAATATTAATTTGACATGGCATAGGGAGCACAGGTTTGATTCAATTCCCACTAAAATCAGTGGGAGGATTCAATTTAAATGGGAACTGGATGTGGCCTGCTAGGGGTAAGAAAAATGGTGACTTTAAAATGAAAAAAAAAAAAATAGAATAAATGTCAGAAGGAATAATAGAAATGTGCTGTGTGATTTACTGCAGCGTGAATCCTCCCAGTAAAATGAAGCAAGACACACAGTAAAGTTAATGAAAATGAGGTTAAAAGAAGCATTAGAAAAAGACTTGTAGAAAACTTCCCTTTGATAAGCAAACTTCCCTTTGATAAGCAAACTGACTCTCTTTGAGCCCTGTCCTCTTGGGGCCTTTTTTTTTTTTCCTTTTCTGTTGACACATACATATGAGATACAGTCCTCAGATATGTTTTATTCACTGCTCCTCCTCAATCCAAGATACTAAAAATCCACATTGGAGCTTTATTATCTCCCCTGTAAGGAACTTTCCACTGCATAATTTCAGATTCACCCTGAGAAAAAACCATTCCTTTTAATTCCTTTGGTTTGATGGCCACGTTAGCAATGCATGGTGCTTTAATTAAAGGAGGGAAAACATTGCATAAAACAGACATTACTTGTTTTGAATAACCTTATCAGAGTGGCTTTTTGAGGGAGACATTCACCTTGAACCTGCAAGGCAAAAAATGGGGAAAAGAGATCAGAGCAGCAGATTTGACTCTGAAAGACACGTTACCAAGCTGCTCCTTATTCTGCAGTCAAAGGTCCTTCGTGGTTAAGGGTCAGGAAAAAAGAGAAAAAGCATAAGGAAAGAGGCTGAAACAGGCAGATAATCCTGCCTTTTTCCACAGTCCCCAGAGTGCTGTACAGTTCTGGGTGTTTATTCATCAGCTGCAGAGGACACTGAGTTCCTGTCTGCTTCTTTCTGCAGAAAGTAATCATCTTTTACTCCTTTATGAATACAAAGCTAAAATCATTATGACTTATTCCTTCAGATAGCACGCTGTCAGTGGGAAAAGCTCTGAGAAAGGTCAGTTTGACTCTCAAGCTGCAGCATTTGCAAGCAGTGTTCGTAGCTTGTGATATTTTCCCTATAAAAGGCTAAATGACACAGCTAAACATTTATGCAATTATTTCTGTGTGTTTGGGTATCTAAGTTAATGACCATGAAAGTCATTCTAATGAGTTTTCTATTGGTGTAAGTTACACACTTTACAAGTTCAGTAAGGAAAACCAAGACACAATAGGCTCTCCATGTTACAATCATGTTAGTTTTCTCTTCTTTTATTGAATTTGTTGCTACTCTCAAGGCCCCTCCAGTGCATGTATCATCTTTATTAAAATTAATGTAAAATGGCTCACAGAATCTGAATTAATGACAGTGATACATAGTTTTATTCTGTTCCAAGCAAAAAATTAGGTCTATTCATGGTTTTTCATGTTTACAGTACAGCAAACCAAGATTAAAACCCCCTTCCTGTGCTCCCCAAAGATGGCACTGCCTACTGCTGGTTTGAAGTAATGATAAAAAACTGCAGAATTCTGCCCCTAAACCACTAAAATTCAAGCAGTTGATTGCAGGCTTTGCATCTACAGTTAAGAAAATTCATTATCATATGACACATTTTGACTGGGAGGAAAAATCTCCTCCGAATACAGTATATAGGGGCTTATGTTCTAATTCTTCAGCAAGGCAAGATCCTATTATTATTATTTTTTTTTCCAATGTCTAGGGTGTAGCCAAGACAATTCTTCTTCATGCTCAGATGGGAACTAAGTTTGCCTAAAATTCTTTAGCTATTTGCTTCCTCGCTATGGGATTTGCTTACTGGGCTGCTGGAGGCACATAAATAAACGTACAGACACTTTTAGCTTTAACCTGAGTGTCCTATGGATGGTGGCAGGAAGGGGCAGACTGCAGGCAGGTGAATTGGTAAGTTGACACCTGGACCCTTCAGCAAAACCTGTTCCCCAGCCAACAGCCCATTCCACCTCCTTAAACAATCCCTCAGGTTTATTTAGATGTTCCCCCTATTTATAAATATCACATATTTACATTAATATTAAATTTATTTAAATAAGATATCATTTATATACTATATTATTGTGTATTTTTGATATATTCTAATAAATAGTATATTAAATAAATATTTAATATATAATATTTATAAATCCAGAAAGATTGGGGCAACTGATTGGAAAATGAAGCGATTGGACACGCATAGGTGGCCAGTCACGTTCAGCAACATAAACCTGCCAACAGTTTAAGAGTAACCTTTACAAGTGTAAATTAACCTCTGTAGGTAACTTAGCAAATATTTCTTCGAGTATATAATTTAGGAAATTTATTAAGGATGAAAAAAATTTCAACCGCTCTGCAAATAAATTGGAAACACAAAATCTACCCAAGCCCAAACCGTCCTTTGCTGCCCATTTTTGCCTTACTGTGCCCAGCACTGTCATCACCGGGGAGGCCTCGCAGGAGCTCAGGGTGAGTGGAGGTAAAGAAGGCAAATGGGCAGTGACAGCCGTGTAATCCAGTGTCTGATGGCTTTTCCACGTGTCACTGGTGAGACACAGAGCCCTCCTCCCCGGGAGGATCTGCAGCCTAACGCTGGACACGAGGGGAAACGGCGCCTGGAAGGGATCCTTTGCTGAGGCTACGCTTGCTGGAAAGGCTTTGACACCGCTCTTGCTCGTCATCAAAAATTCATCTGCGCCCGTAGATGTGAGTGCTGAACGGCTCAGAGTGAAACAAAACCCTCGAAATTTTCACTGTGAGCGGGAGTAAAATAGAAGTAATTTTGTCAACATTTTTTTTCGGGGAAATATTTGATCCAAACACTGGGTTATTTTTGCTGACACCCTGACTGCTGATCCCTACAAAACCATGGTTGAGAATTTTCAAGAGAAGATGCCACCACTTCTGTCTATGCTCTTTTAATTGAGCCTTGTTTAATTTTCCCTTTCTTTTTTTTTTTTTTTTTGACAAACTTTATTTTAAATTCAAATAATATTAGTCTACTCTTTTATTCAAAAAGCCATTCAGTATAGTCCTGTTGTTTAGGAACAAACTCTTTGTTTGCTGTTAACCTTTGACATCACCTACGAGACTCTCATGACTAACCAGCCTTTTGCTCTTACAATTGCTCTTCAGACTCTGCAATTCTGCATCTTCTCCAAAGGAAATAAAAGAGGTTTTTACACTGCCAGCAGTAGACAGGAGCAAATTTTGATTTTTTTTAAAGTGATATGCCGGACAGGATATAGTCAGTTCTTCAAAGCATCAGACCATGACTGCTAAGTTTGCATCCTTTGTAACTCCCTGGATCCCACCTAGTGGGAAACTGGAGGAATATTTCTAGGCATTAATATGTGTAGCTCACTTTGTAATTTAGCATGATGCATAAGCCAGAGCAAAGGTCAACCCTAATGAGAAGAAAAAGAAAAGAAGTTGAGTATTATAGAGAATTTATTCTTCATTTGAGGAAGATTCTCCATTCTCTTTCCTTTTGTACCCATCAACAGGTACCATGGCTCAGAGAGTGAAGTAGTAAGAGCTGCAGAGAAAACCACCGTGGCTCTTCATAAGAAGCATAACAAACCAGTTACTAAGAAAGAAGGTGGATCTTAAAAAAAAATTCGACATTTTTCTAATTGTAGAAAGAAAAACAAGTCATGTTTGGCATCAATTTCTCTTTTTTGTCTTTTTCAATATTTTTATTTCCCCTGCCCTATAATATATGTGCTGATCAGGAGTTTTAAAATGCAGTACTAAATATGAAAACTGCATTTTTTTGCCACAAAAATATAAATTTGTGGACTGGCAATGTTTTGTGCAGACAAACATGGTTTTTTTCTTTGTGAGTCACTGCAGAACATAAGGACAAACCACTGATGAATGTTCAGCCTCCATCCACCTAAAGGGTTTTAACTGTAACATTGGCCACGTGTTTTCTGGGATGAACACTTGTCAACATGAGAACTAGTGATCCTAAAACACTTTCCAGCTGAATTTTACTTCCTCGGCATTAAGATTAGTCATTTTTCACAAACGTAAAATAAAATAAACCACAGTATGTTGCCTTATCCTATTTTCATTTAAAAGAAATATCCACAAACCAACCAACAACTGCTACTATAAAATGGGGGTTTTTTTCAGTATGACCTTTACCTCCTATCTTGGTGAGTAGATTAGGGAAGGTAAATTTTAGAGCCGTATTTGTGTGCATATTGTTTTTCTTTTCCTGGTAGTATAACACTCCTAACAGTAATGGGGTTTGTGATTACATTTTGAGACGCTTCATCTGTTATATTGGCTTCCATTTCTATTAAAAATATATTTTTTGGGTGGGGTTTATGGCTTAGCAATGAAACAGGCTTGTAACAGCTTTTTGTTTTTCTTTTTACAAAGCGCCTTAGCTTGAGAATTGTACTTTTATAAACCATATATTTAAAATAATAATTTTCAAACATCTTGTGTATAGCAAAAGCTGGCACCTTTCTAGGTACTAGACTTTTAGAAACAAATCTGAGCTCAAACAAAAGGTTCAATTCTGAAGGAAACAGGATTAATGAAACATGCAGATCTTACTTTTAGTGCTCTTCACATCTGACAGTGTGTCCAGTGCTGAGTGGTTAATATTTCACATCAGTGTCCACAGTGCCAAAAAATCCAGAGCACTTTCCTACTGGATGTAATTCCAGAAATGTTTGTCACATGAATCTAGCACAAAAGTCCCCACTGAGTAAAATAAATTCATTAGCATGAAAATTTTTTTGCTTGCACAGAAAGTGCTCAGAGCCCCAGATATCTCTCTAATAATAAAACCCCCCATCTTTCTGAAATATTTGATTTTCAGAAAGGTCAGGTTCTGAAGTTTGCACATTTCATAAATTAGTTGAATCCAAATAAAAATACGTAATTTTTGAGAAGCAAATGGGTCACCAGATTGTTATACTGTAGATATAGGCATCTGTCTATCTATCTGTTGAGATGTATGTAGACCAATAGGTGGAAATCTATAAAGAAAAATACATCTACACAAAAAGTTGGTAATTAATAATTGCTCTGTTATTTAAAAGTGATGTGAATATGCATTTTCAATTGAATATGCATTTTATTCTCTGTGTTGTTCAAGGAATGATGACTGAAATAGTTCGATTTAATTTACAATTAAACCAGAAACACATAAGATTAGAGATGTGATGACCAGTTGAGCAAAACTGACTTTCAGGTGTTTTTTTGCTGTGCCCAGCTTTTTCCTACCACCAGCATTATCCTGTTCTCCCCAGCAGTCAACCCATTATATTCCTCACTCCAAAAAGGTCCAAGTGCCTCCATAAAATCCAGCAGGGCACGGAGCAGACACAGGGAGCAGATGCCTGAACTGTTGTGTGCTGCCTTTTTCACAGTCGTGGCACAGAAGTGCCTTGGTGGATCTAGCTGCTCATGATTAATTTAGCTCTTACTCCGCTGCTTATTTAATAAAGATTTTATTACGAACAGAAGGAATCAGATTTCGAAATTAAGCTTCTTCCTACTGCAATCTGTGTGTTCACAGAAAAAAATCCTGGAGCCAGAACTGGACAAAGGAAAAAAAAGCAGTGTCCTTCCACTGAGCATATGTGCACTGTACAGCCCATTTTCCCTGTGTCTCTTTGGCCATTAGAACATTTCAATGAATTATACATAGAGCAGTGAAATCATTTTAGCATCTCCAGTGGAACCAGCCCTCCAGCAAAGAGCAGCGATGGAGCCTCTCTTGCTTCACAGCATTGCATACAAACAGTCAAGACAGGGATGCTTAGAAATGGGGAATGTGCAGTGTCCAGTTCCACGTGCATTCAGATTTTAAAAACAGAAGGTGCAAAGCGGGCTTGCAAATCAGCTCGTGTTCTGGATGAAAATAATCCAATAGCACAGATGAAATTCCAATCATTGGTGCCAAGTGAGGACACCTATAAATCCACGGGATTCAATCCATTCACATGGATCAAGAACAAAGGAAGTTAATCGTTGATATAACTTCAGCACAAAGTATGATGGTGCCAACTATTTACTTGCATGTTATATCACATAAATAAAGTAAATGAGATGGGAATTTCATCTCACTTATACATCTTTTAGTTGAAATACTGTAGCACTGAATGAGGTGCTCTTACAGATTGCATTTTGCTCACCACTGTCTCTTTTAGCCCTAGAGTAATTTATTTCCATGTGTAAAAACTATTAATGGGCAAGCCATTCTGAATGGCTTGATTTATAAAATCCCTCAACCTGACTTCACACAATTCACACCGTGTGGCCACAGGACTCCTGTGTCCTGCATCAGTCAGGGAGCAGCAGGTCACCACAGAAAACACAGTGCCAGGGTCACTGACCTGGCTCTTTAAAATCTTTTTATTGATTTTTTTAAAGGAGGAATAAAAGTAAAGAACCTAAGGGAGGAGATTTTTAAAAAATAGCAGCAGACCTCTATGCACATCCCAGTGTAACATGAATTGTTTTATCCAGAGGGGTTGTAATCACAGTCTTGTTTGCTCCTGCTGTATTTGGAGGAGGGAGTAATGAAGTACTATTTCATCTTCTGATCGCCCATCTCCCAAATAATCTTAGAGGAAGCCTTTCAGAGAGTATGCCTGCCATTAAAAAAGCAGAACTGAGAAATGGCTGTTTATCACAGCGTGTATGCTTCCACTTACTGCAGCATTTGTAGTATTTTTCGGTCTTGAAAAGGGAGCAATAAGCATTGCCATTTATTTACCTACTATCAATGATTTAATGTCCAGTTTTTAGTATCCTCTGTTGACTGTGCTCTGCAGCGTTTCATCACCACAGTCTTGGCTGGAGTTAACATGCAACACCAAAGTTCAAAATGTATTGCTGTGTTAGGGCCACATTAGATCATTGCACCAGAACTATCATTTGTCTTACATTGTAAGCAAGGGAGAAGAATAGAAAGGATTAAACAACTATTTTCTTCAAAGAACCTCCAATGTTTTCTGTAAAAGCGGGCAAAATTACCCATGCCTACAACGATCAAATGCTATACTTATTTGATCAAAATAATTATAGGAAAACATGACATTTAAAGTTGAAATTGTTTCAAGCACCACTTTCAAAAAGTATTATATTAAAGACAAATCAATACTTGTTCTACTGTCTTCAGGCAAGATCTTCAAAACCTGAGATAATTGAGTATTTGAAGAACCACAAATCACATATTGATCTGAAGAATTTAGATACAGCACTGAAGAGATTGTGTTCCCATAACAAACTGCCATGTGTTGACACAACCGCTGTCTATTTTTATTTTTCTCAGCAAGTTTAGGGCTCATCTACCAGCTACAGAATTGTGCAGCCAGTGGCATTGATAATCCTGTGAAAGTCAGAAAATTCATAAACTTATTTTCTGTATTTTGCTGTCAATATACACACAGTAAAAATGAAGACTGGCTAATGTGTTACTCACTCAATTAAGGCATAACAGAGAAAGACGTGGCAGAAATGTGCTGCAGCTTCCCTTAGAACTGTCTAAAGGTGACAGGAAGAGAACAGAAAAAAGAAGAGAATTGCATTGCAATGAACAACCTCACTTTTGGCCTTCTGTTGCAGAGAACTCTTCTCAATATCTGATTACAATTCTATACATGAGTGGCTAAAATCCTGTTACTTCGACTTCACTCATTAATTTACTGCTGCTTTTCAGTCTTGTCATATCATATATGTTTCAAATTATTCATTAGGTTTAGTGAACACATATTGTGTGATTAAAGGTGGCTTATTAACAGATTATGTTATATTTTAGACAAATGATGCCTGCCATATAATAGATTAAAAAGAAAAAAAAAAGACAAAACAAAACAAAAACAAACCAAAACAAACACAAACCAACCCAAACCACATATTTTCTGTATAGAGGCAAGAAGGCAAACCAACAAAACACAAGGGATGTCAAGCAAAACCAGAATTTGTGATGAAAAACCCCAAATAAAGTCTGGTTGCTGTCCTGGTTCCAGAGTGTCCCAAAATCCCTTCACTGTTCCTGTGGCCCAGAGAAAAGTTCAAGTCTAGAATACAATCCTTGCAGTTTTCACTGTTGATGTGTGTTGCATACGATTCCGTCCTTGATTACAAAAGCAGCTTGAAAGGAAGTGATTCCAAGGTTAAAAATGGATGCAGTCTTGCAGGTATTAAAAAAAAAAAAAAGCCCAAATTTTTTTCAAGTACACTGCCATTATTCATAATAATTTATAAATTAAAAAAAAACCTATTTAAAGAAGAAAAGTATTAAAAAGGCAAACACTTTTTTTTGTTTGCTTGTTTAATGTCATTAAATGTTCATCCTGCTGAAAAGGATAATTTCTATCTGATTGTTATAAAATATTGCCCTTACATGAATAACTGGCTAACACAAACTCGAGGTTATTCACATTTGTAGTCAGCAGTTTTGAGAAACTGGCCCTGGGTGTATTCTTTTGCCTCGAATGTATTGTCCACTCTCATCAGGCTGATTTTCTTGAACAAAGACTGACTAATTCAAAGAGATCATGTGCGGGCCATGGAGACGTCATTAGAAGATGTGGTAAAATTCTGGAAGGTCGTCTCTTGGAAATACTCAGCTCATTAATTTTAAAGGCAAAGTCTGATACAATATCATAAACTTATACAGGAGAATGCAAATAAGTGTG
>NW_020955957.1:599393-601555 GCF_003031625.1 Empidonax traillii | reverse complement strand
CTCTCATCATCAGGCTGATTTTCTTGAACAAAGACTGACTAATTCAAAGAGATCATGTGCGGGCCATGGAGACGTCATTAGAAGATGTGGTAAAATTCTGGAAGGTCGTCTCTTGGAAATACTCAGCTCATTAATTTTAAAGGCAAAGTCTGATACAATATCATAAACTTATACAGGAGAATGCAAATAAGTGTGTGATTTAACTACCGTAGCACAAGCGCTCTGGAGGACCAAACCAGCTTGTTATATTATGTTCATTTTTCTCTCGGGTGTGAAGTTATCAGATAAAACAGAGTACTGTGGAAATTCCATGAACTCATGGTAGATTAAGTAAAATTTCCAGAAGTTAACTGGTATTTTGGATGCCTGTAAGGAACACCTGTATTTAGTTTTACATTTATTATTATTATTTATTATCATTTATTACCATTTTCATACGTGTTGGGGCTTGGAGAAGCAAACATGAATCCCAGTAAAAGCGTAACAATATTACTTAAACAAAATTTGTTTACAATTCAATCATTCAGAACTCTTCTGTTTCCTTAAATACCTCATGCTTGTGTGATCCCTGGTACCAATTTGCAAATCTTTTTTAAAAATTTAGAGAACATAAACGAAGGCTTTCCATAATAAATTGGAATTTTTGTGTTTAAGACATAACAGGTGGCAAGAAGGGAAATGGAAGCTTTCCTTTTTATATAAAAATAGATACTGTATTTTGAGAGGATTTTCATGGCATTCAGTCACCAGGGTGAGGACCAGGACCAGGATTCTGTCACACACAGGCAGTGTAAAATTCCTGTGTCTCAGGTCCAGTTTGGCTTCCCCTGGAGAGAACCTCATTCAGCTTCTCTGAGTAGGTCCCAAGTGCTGAGATTTGTGAGGTTTTTTATCTCCTGAGCTGGTGGGGAGTCCACACTTAACTCCTAGGCTTTGAGGCTGCTGTGATGTTCTCTGGCTCTCCTCAGGACCACCGTCCAAAGGATTTTCCATCCTCCAAAAACTTGTGTTTGGTCTTCATTCTGAGTTTGTTAATGCCAGATTTATACAACCCAAGGTGTCCTACAACTACAAATTGCTGAGCAAAGGCGGGCTGTGGTGTCCAGCCAGGGTGGGTGCAGTGTTTACACCATTAGAGATAGACCTGGCACAGCCCAGCCTGCATCGTGTCCCTCTCTGCTCATCAATCCACTGCAGGCTAGGATAACCAGGATCCCAAAAGTAGGGGACTTAAAGGGATATTTTCCCATGGGACATCAATTCTCCCTTTTGTACCCAGCACTGCTTCCTGGGTATTTACATTTCAGCCCTGCCATGTCCAGGGCTGCAATTTCTGAATGTCTTTTTTCGACGTAATGCTGAGTAACGACACGAACCCACAGCTGACGATCCTCCAGTGCAGATAGATACACTCAGGATCCCTGAGCCGGGATAATTTATTCCCGGCCTCCACGGACCACGTTAAGCACCAAAGCTGTCTGATGATTTGGAAACAGTTGTAGCAACTGGATGTATCATCGAGTTCAAAAGAGACCGAAATGCCAACATAATGGATAATTGTAGCAGCGTCTAAGTGTCGAGGGAAATGCCTGCTGACAGGAGGCAGATGAGATCTGGAATGATATTATTCCATAGGAAAGCAGAAATTCCTGTTTTGAAAGGGAGAAAGGTCATGTAAAAAAATCTGTGTTTTCATACAGTGTGATTCAAAAAGGTCTAAAATAAAGTGGAGGAATTTATATATTATTTGGCAAATAATATATAAATATACATATATTATATATAGAATATATATTATATAATAATATATATTTATATATTATATATAATTACATATATATATATATATATTATATATATAATATATATAGAAAATAATATATCAATAAAACCTGTACCATTTTGACCAGCTTTGAAAATAGATAAGAATATTATAAAGGGTTATTTTTTTTTTAAAGTAAATACTATGTTTTCTTCAAGCCTACGGAAATGTTTTTTGAATTCTGCCTAAATTAATCCAGATTTTAAAAATTTCCATTTCTGCTTGACCCAAACTTGATTTTCCCTCTTTTTTTTTTTTTTTTTTTTTTTTTTTTTTTTTTTTTTTTTTTTTTTTTTTTTTTTTTTTCTTTTTTTTTTTTTTTTTTTTTTTTTTTATTTTA
>NW_020955957.1:595775-599111 GCF_003031625.1 Empidonax traillii | reverse complement strand
GTTGTTCTTTTGTTGATTTGTTTTTTTTTTTTCTTAGACACTGGTATTTACCCAGCTGTAGTTAATTTATTTTGCTTTCATAACCAAGCTGTTTGCAATTATAGCTCTATATGTAGTAAATCTTGGGGGGGAAAAAGAGAAATCAACAAATAATTGAAGAAGTCTTCATCTCTCTCTAATGAGCGCTGCAATACCTCTCTACCTCTGGCATATTCAGGCATTATAATTGTAATAGTTATCACAAAAAGTATAATTTCAGTTTTAAGGTGACCTTTTGCTCCAGTGTCATGTAGGTGATACTTGGTCAGTTTTTAATATAAAAGAGAGAAAATTATCCATCTGTCAGTGCGGGAACCTGTGGGACTCTGCTATTGCACAGCTTCTCAAAGGGTATTAACAGCCTGACAATGTGATGTGCAAACTTTTCCACGTCACAAACTGGATTGAACTAACTTACATTTTCTATTCTGCTCTTCAACAGTTCTTATCACAAGTCTTTTTCATGATGTGTATGGATATGCAAATACTTATCCTAAAAAAAAAACAACAACAAACAAACAAACAAACAAACAAAAAAAAACTAAAAAGATTCAAAGCAATGCTTATGTTTTGGCCTTTAATTTTTACTCCCTTTTTCATTACCTAATATTTTCCCTAATGCTTCTGACTAAAATACAATAAAAGATTTCTGTTTTATACAAATTATTTTAGGCAAAAGAAAATTATCTCTGCAATAATAATCCTGAGGTTTAACTCCTTCTAATGCTTTAAGGTTTTTGTCTCCACCTGGTGTATATTGATGTCATTCAGCAGATGATTTTTAATTCCAAAGGAAACATATTGGATGATTGTTGTTGCTATTTTAAAACTGCACACAAAAAAACCGCCAAAAAACAGTAAAGACAAGGTAATAAATGCTATGGAATTTCATTTAAGCTCCTACTGGATTTTATGAGTTCTGAAAGTTAAACCTTGGCTTTCCAGGCAGGTTTTCCAAGTTCTCATGATTTTAATTCATATTTGCTTTAATGTTTTGGGTTGTGGTTTACCACACTCATTGCTGCCAAGTCCTTACAACTATTTTCCAAAATCTTGGTTTCTTCTGGGGGTATGAAAGGTTTCAATTCTAGAGTTTCTAGAAAAATATACTAAAAATGAAACAAGACTGATAAACACAGTTAAAAATACGTGTAACATCAAAATGACTCTGAGGGAAGATACAGAAAGATAAATCTCAAAGAAGATATCAACAAATACAGAAAACACGACTGAATTTAGAAATATTTTTCATGATCTTCTCTGTAACTGTGATCTCTCCAACTGTGACTGTATATCAGAAAATTACAGCGAGGATCTCCTGAGTAAAATCACTTTTTTTTTTGTAAAGATGCTGTGGGCTAGGTTCATAATTTCATACAGCCTCTGTGTATTTACTGAAGTCAAGATGCTTCTATTCCAAGTTAAATTAAAGAAAAAGTTTTATTTGCGCAGTTTTAGGATCAATTAGGATTTCTGGTGTTCCGTGGGATGTCTGGGAAAGGAGAAACTCATTTAGCAGAAATGGAAGGGGTAACTTAGAAGAGGATATTTTAGGAAATGTATTCTGGAATGAATATAAATATGCTCTTATCCTAAATCTTGTCCTTAGGCCCGCTGGCTACAACAATATAAAAGTTAATGCAGAGATGATTTTGCTTCCTGTCTCTATCTTTTAAGAGTTCCTGTAAAACGTTTCCATACATTGTCATACTTTTGTGCCAATGTTCTGAAGTTCATTCGTTCAGATATCTGTCATGTTTAGCTCTGGGTTTTCTTCTCTGACTCAGTGCATAGTTGTACTTCCCAAAGATATTCTGCTCTATTTGAGATCACCCTTTGAGTTCAGTGAGAAATCCAAGAACAGAGTCAGAATAAAGGGCTAATTTTCCTTTCCCAGCTGATGATTGGCCCTTACTGATGCCACAGAATTTGACTTCATTTTGATATTACTTTTGCACATGAAGGAAGATCATATTTGCTTTGAAAAGAAATATTATTAGACCCAGAAAAAAAAAAAGGTTAAAAGTCAGTATTCTGAACAAATTAACATAAGCATGGAAAACCAAATATTTCAAACAGTGTTTTTGCAAAGGAGCTTGAGAAAAAAATGCCATGCTTTATGAGGAAAACAATTTACATGGGAGATTCTTTTTCATGATCTCAGTTTTATAGTCAAATAAAAAAATGAGTTGGGAGAATATACTTAATATAATTCCTGGTGTGAACAACATTCTTGATTCTTCTCGAAAGGGGGCAAAGGCACACACTTCCAGTATAGTTACAGCTTTTTCCTCACAGCTATCTTTGTGAGTCAAGCCCAATACTTTCACACTGCACCAGAAAGTGCTGGTCAGCATACTCTGTATTGTAAATAACTTAAGATGAGAAGTGAATCAAATGGGATTATTTTTCACTTACTTCTATAAGCATTCAATTGGTCGTGAATACCAGAAATCAGAGAGCCCAAATATATGTTTTCTGGTTCAGTGATTTCGCTTTGCAGAATTACTTTCATATCAAAAGGGGGAAATGGTCAAGTTGACTCGGGAAATATTGTGGGAAGTAAAGTTGAGCAGAAGCAATTCTTTTGTCAGCTGGACTTCTGAACAGCGGGAAAGGCAGTCATCTCTATCTTATGTCTGTGTGCTAATCTTCATAAGACCTTGACCATTCTCCCTACAGAACAAGGGCAAACTCAAAAAGAGTGGTGACTTCTTCACTGTCAGATTTCCTGTAACTAGTCAGGGGTGGCTTAGGGCCAGACTGAGCCTTTCATGTCAACCACAAGCACAGGGACTTGGACAGCAGCACTGCAGGCACAGTCCCAAGGAGAGCTCTGGATATGAAAGGTGTGAATCTGCTTCTGAATGGTGGATTTTCAGCTGGGTTATAATGCCAATAAATTACTGGGGTTTTCACCTTTTCCCTCTCCAGGTTGGATGATGTGGTCTGTGAGCAGTAAGAGTGGAACTGCACATCTGTCTCCTCCCTCTCATCTTCCTTCCTCTCCCAACCCATATTTAATGACTGCACTCCAAGAAGTTGTCACGGGCACAGAAAGGAAATTCTTCCATCTTCTGATACCCTTTAAAAGGCTGCTTAATTCAGTTCACAGCCCAGCCCCTCTGTGAGGCCTCTTTCAGTGCAATACTGGCAAGGAGGTGAAATGATATCTTTGTTCCTCACGTTTTAACCTCCTGTTCCTTCCCAGTGCCAAAATGCAAAGTTTAGAATGGTGTGCAGTGGCATGCAGCTGTGAAAACAGAACGATTTTTGAACATGATTACATTGAAAACC
>NW_020955957.1:555062-595534 GCF_003031625.1 Empidonax traillii | reverse complement strand
AGCCCCTCTGTGAGGCCTCTTTCAGTGCAATACTGGCAAGGAGGTGAAATGATATCTTTGTTCCTCACGTTTTAACCTCCTGTTCCTTCCCAGTGCCAAAATGCAAAGTTTAGAATGGTGTGCAGTGGCATGCAGCTGTGAAAACAGAACGATTTTTGAACATGATTACATTGAAAACCAAATTTGCTATCTGCTCTCCAAGGTGAATATTCAGTGCATTTTTTTTTCCCCTTACCCACTTAACCTCTGAAATGTAATACATTTGCAGAGAAAAAAATCCCCATCATTTGGCATCTACTGCCTGCATTCCTTTGTGTGCTTTCCAGCATCCCCAGTGATCAGGGCTAAGTCTTTTATCAGATTCAAGACTGTAATAAGCAGTGGAAATAGAGTGGGTTCATCTTCTCTTGTCCCAGTCTCATTTACGCCGGGTGGGATCAGCTAAGCTGTGCCTGATGCGATGAAACCATCCCCCTCAAAATATTTAGACTTTAATTTTTGAGTCCCTACAGGGGCATTCTCCGCAGTTCTGAAACAAAAAAACAATTTGGCATCATCAATTTGTTTCGTGGTGTCTAGGTGGGAAACACAATATTCAACATTTGGGTAGAGCCTTATTCTGTAATTTTGTTTACTGTGTTTGTAGATGTATTTTCATCAAAACACGCTGAAGAAGTATGTTCATTTTTGTTCGTTTTTTTTTTCGTGGTTCAGTAGAACCAGAAAAAAATGTGAGCCACAAACCTGAGAAAGGTGTTTAAATATCCCTGAAATAAACAAGTTCAATTTTCGAATTGTAATTCAATGTTCAAAACAGATGATGACTAAACACTTTTACTAATTGCATAACTATGTATCATTTAAATAATCACATAAATAGAGTTGATTAAGAATGACTGATCTTTAAGAAAGCAATCAAAGTAGCACAACCAAAACAACACTGGAAGAAAGGTGGCAAAATGTTACATTGCCACGAGGAGTTTCCAAATGTGCTTGCGTGCACGGATTTAAGCCCCACAAATCTAAATGTAATAATAAGCACATAACTAATTCCTGCTGATTGCAGCAGAAATGCCCATCTGGGGAAGGCAAATGGATTTTACCTCCTGTCAGCTCCTCAAATCAGTGGTGACATGCTCTGCTTATACCAGGTCCACTAATGAAAAACCAACTTTGCACTGAGTTCAGCCCCCCAGGAGTTTCCTCCAAACCACACAGTGGGAAGTTCTGCATCTCTTTCGTGTCCAAGCAAGTCCCCCGATGTTTTACAGAGGTAAAAATTTAAATATCCCCAAATAATTGGATTTATTTTTGAATGGGGAGTCAAGGCAGCACAAGGAAGGCAGGTGCCTGTCTCCCCTTACTAAGATACTTAACGAGAGGGTGACAAATTTACAGAGACAAGAAGACCTGAGCCTACAAGAAATATTATTTCATGAAGGTATTTCAGGTTCCAGAAATTTGCAACCTTTTCTATATGATTTTTGGGGGTTTTTCTAGCTGCAATATTATATTATTATATATTATAGTTATATATCATAATTACCAATTGTATATATTATACATAATATATATTTTGTCTTGATATGATTAATTATACAATAATTAATTGTACAATTATAGAATATATAATTATATATATTTTATATATATTGTATATAAGATAAAACATTATAAATGTTCTAACAGAGCCATGTATGCATACTCTCCTTAAACAATGGATTTTAAAATATCTTGTTGTTTACACTTCTCATGAAAGGATGATAAATATACAAATGGATGAAGTTTGAACATCAAACAAAAACTGGGTTAGTTTTTAAATTTTTCTGCACCAAACATTGCTTCAACACTAATGAAAAGGGAGTAGGGGAGAGAAGGGAATGAATTATTTCCATCTTCCAGAAGCTGCCTAATTTCTTGGATTGAAAACTGGGGACTCCTATTTTTATAATACATAAAATAAACATATTATAAATAAATATAGAGAACTTGAGCATCTTCTCAAACTCGAGTCCAATTCTGGGACCATTAAAAAATCAATATGTTATCTGTCACTGCCTTAAAAGGTCCAGGCTTTAGCCCAAGTGTTTTAGGTTTAAAGCACCTTAAGATATTGATTTTTTCTTTTTTTTTTAACCCCAATGTTGTAAAAATAGCGATGTGTCATAAAACCTGTCTAATTGCAGGTGACTTTGCTTTTCCTATAGACCCGTGAGCGAGTTTTCAAAAGCACGTGCGTGAGGAAGCACCTTAGGAAGTTCTTTAAAAACTTGTGCCAACGTTCAGCAGCAAAACCCTGCTGCTAAAATTAGGAACCCTGTCTGTGTGTCAGTGCTTTTCAGAGTCTCTTTTGGGTTCTCCACATACCGGCTGCCCAAGGGAACTCATGAACACTGTGCTGGAACTTTCTCTCAGCCGTTTTTTCGGGAGCTCAACTTTGGCACTGCGATTTTTTTTTTTTCTTTTCCCCTGAAGTCAAACCGTACATTTATTTTGAAAACTCGAATTTAATATTTTTAGGAGCCTTCTTTCTTAATGTATTATCATTTCAAAAGGAAACGGTGCCATTACTCCACAGAAGAGAATTAAAAAAATAATGCTGGCAATAGTGAGGTAGTAAATGAGTAAATACAGTAATAAAACAAATACTTTCTTTTTGTATGGAATATACTCAGAGAAACAACTTCTTTTGTTCTCGGAGACATATCTTCCAAATGATTTCTTTATCTAAATTCTTCATAATTACATGCAATGACTCTATTCTTCTATCCTAGCGCAAGATTTAAATAATAAAAGAATCCTAATAGACTGTAATTATTGTAATCTATCTGCAGATATTAAAAATATTTTCGAGAGGAGAGCATGTTTTTAATTACTGGGAATACAGTGTTACTGCTTGGCTTCAGCAGCCAAAGATTTGGGATGAGAACAAGGGGGGGGCACACCAAGAGCAGCCCAAGCTCTGGTGATGCTGCAATCCCCGTGCCTGATCCCGGGCTCTGCTGAGCTCACTCGCAGATTTTTCCAGGGCCAGAACTAAAGAACAAAAGATTTAAAACACTCCAGAAAGCAAATCCTTCCTTTTGGCTTGTCAAACCCTGCGTACTTGTTTTACAATTTATCACAGCTGGTGTTCCTGACCTCAGCCTACGAGAGCCCATGGAGGTATTTTGATGTTCCCTTTCAAATGGAATATCTTATCCAAAAGTAATAAGAAGCATTGATTTGCCCTGGTTTTTTGTCCTTAACATTTTAAATGCTGAATGGTTTTATTTATTCCATCTCAGGTGATTTGCTTTTCTGTCCAAACTAATTCTGTCCCCTGAACTTCAGTGTTTTTAAATAAAATAAACCAGCATAAATATAAATTATATGTTACTGTCTATGTTATTTTTTGGTTTATATCAACATTAACCTCCACAAAATAAGTGACAGCATGTTTCAAATCAAACTTTTATAAGACATAGCCTCGGTGACTTTTGGAATACTTTAAGCCTTGTGAATAGTTTCTCCTGTCGGTTGAGGGTTGAAAAGTCCCCAAGTGATAACTTGAACTGTGTCAGGGGCAACACAATTACTTTTATTTTACTTAAGTGTGTCTGTAGGAAAATTAAGTGCCAGAGTAGCAAAAGGGGATGGGAGCAATGAATGGTGCTAAAATTTATAATAAAAATATCTTTGCTGTATCTCCCTTTTTAAGGGACAGAAATCAAAACATATACATTGCACTTAAGTAATCAAGAGAAAATAATCCAGCCCACTTGTTCCTTTGTTTTTGCTTCTTTTTTTTCTGTTTTACCCCTTGACACCTGGTGTGGGTATTGCCTGTTGGGTCAAGCAGAGCATTTCCTAAATACCTGATCCATCTCCCATGACTGTGGATCCTTTTGCTGCAGTTCTCTTTTCAAGCACTTCAAAGAACCCCAAAGATCTCAGCTCGTGTTGAAACCTATTCACAAAAAATAAGTGTATTCTCACTGCATTTTCCTACCTGCTTGTAGGTGATAATTTTGCTCTGCTGCTTTCCCACTTTCTTGAGGATGACACTCTCTCTCTCCCCAAACAAACCTGAACCTATAATTCAAACATTAAGATATAATAACTAAAAACCATATTTTATATTTATTTAATTGCATATATATGATGTATAAAATATAGAGAGAAGATACAGAATTTATCACAATGTTTTATTTTTTACTCTGTGTTTGCGAGAAATACACTATTCATAACTGTTTAAACCAACAAGCAATATTTGGAGCCTTCTTCTCTGGGGTAGATCTTTGCAACTGTTCAGGGTCACAAATCAGTGGGGCACAACTTTAGATTTGCATGTAGAATTGTGATCTGGAATATTAATTTTCAAGGAGTTTACTGCATATGGATTAACCAAAAAATAAAGTGACCATAGTACTCCCACTAGTTAGAAGTTCTTGGGAATAAGAAAAGACGAGTTTTTATCATTTCTTCACTTGATCACTTCTATGAAGATAATGGGGTGGAAAGGTCTGATCTAAATTTAATGAAGTTTGCCAAAAGTCTGAGTCAATGCAAATGGATTTTGGATCTGATTCCTCACATTTTAATACACAATCTACTGTTTTAGAAACTATGAAAATCTAACTGCTATTGCCCTTTGAAAACTTTCTTATGAAACTTCTGATTGCAGTGATATTGGTAAGACATAGGTCCTGCTGATTTTAAGGTTCTAAGAGCCCCTGAAAATTAGAGATTTAAGCATATGCTAAATAAATCCTTGTGGATATTAGTGATGCCGTTGAAATGCTATGTTCATTATCTAAATGTCATGCTGGACATGGAGACTGTTCTGATAATTCAGTAAGAGATAATTAAGGGATTTTTAATATAATTAATAAGTAGGAGGTTCTGACCCTGTTATGGATAAATAAGAATTGTTTAAAGATAGCTGAAGATGTACTTTTAGCTAAGAGTACTGCAACAATTCTAAAATTACACTGTTCTTCTCCTTTGTCTTGGTTTCACCATTTTATCGTTTATCCTTTTTAAAACAACATAAGTATCTGTTTTCTAATATTCATCATTAATATAGGCAAGAAACTCCTGAAATAATTCATTGTGAATTTTGTTATTAGACATCTATTTTGTTATTAGACATTTATTTCTCCTTAGTAAGTGGGGCATATGAAATTTAACCTTCACCAACCATCTACTGTGGTCACTTTCTTGAGTGCCATAGGAACAAACTTCTTAATCACACTCAGAATATTAATGCTTAAGGGAAAAACATTATTTTATGTCATTTTTACCATTAGAGCAGGCAAGTCCATATTTAGGATTACTTAAATTATTTACAGATTATTCTGGACTATTATTTTTTTAATTGAAATAAGATCATCTTGGTGAAGGGACTTAATAAATATATCCAAGGCTGAATATTTACAAACACAGAGAGGTAATGGTGCTTTCTCAAGAGATACATCCAGCTCCAATTCAGCAGTGCCATCTCTTGTAAGTGAATTTTAAAGGATTTTAAGCAACTGAAGATCCAAATAGGCAAAACAAACCTAAAATCAGCAGATTCTGTCCATATACTCATTACGCTCATTGTCACCACTGTTATCAGTAGTGGACCCACGTCCATCTATGCACCCTGACTGCTTGAAGATGTTCTCAGCAGCCAGAAAAATGTTTAAAAATGCCAAGTAAAAATGTTAACAATGGCTTCCATAATAAATTTGGGGGTTTTTTTTTCCATTTTCCCATGTTTAGGCTGTTATCAAAGCAAATACATTAAGCATAAACCCATGAATATTAAAAATGTAAAGCATCAGAAAACATTTTTATATGTAAGGGTTCTATCTACTGGCTGACATTATACTGACCTCTCCTCTTAAAGCAGTAAAACAGCTTTTTCTGTACCTAAAGTAATTTAAAGTCAGCTAACTGTAAAGTGTATGAAGATCAGCTCTGGCAGCCTTCATATACAGCTGCTTGGCTCAAACACAGACTCATTACTGGATAAGAAAAACAACTTTTATAACTGGAAATTTGAAGAACATTCAAATTTAAATGTTGAAATTACGCCATATTTGGTACAGTGTAGTTAAATTAAAAAGGAACATAGTTAGGCTTTTGGGTTTGCAAATGGCAGGTTTAAAATATTTGCATTAAAACTTACATTTAAATATTATCATAGCAGGGGGAGGTGACCATGAAATTTGGGGAATTTAGAATAATACTTCATCTGAATGAAAAATATTATTTGGGCACAGACCATTCATACTTAAACACACAGACTGATTCTTTCAATGGCAGCCAACATCCTCAGGTCTTTGGCTTTTGATGTGTTTTGAGGGACTTTATAAATTTTTATAAAATGTTGTTGTTTTGGAAGTTCTCATAGGTTCTACTATTTGTGGTGGTTTTTCTCCAACATTTATGATTTTGACAACAAATACTTCAAGCAGAAATTTGTTTATGCTCCTTGATACACTGCTGGTCACTCTCAGATACTGCTCTGAAAATATAATGTACAAAGCAAAACAGAACAACAAAGAATTAAAGGAATCACTAATGCCCAAAAGAAAATAATTGAGTGGGACAGCAATTCCTTGTGAGGATCAAGCTCATAAATTAGGGATTATCAATAAACACCTTATGGATACACAGACAGCATAGATAGAAATGCAGAGAAAACAGAGTATCAGTTGATGAAGTGTGTCACTGCCTAAAATAAAAAAAAAAATCTATATATAAATAATACATTTTATATTATTCAATGCATTTTTATGGTGCACAGTCCCCTCTGTTCTGTTTAGAAAGATATGATTTAAATAGACTCAGTTTCCATGTTCTTGAACACACATTGTTGTAAATTCTTTCCAATGTGCCTTTATTAAGCACTGAAAAATTAGGCTACAGAATCTTGATGATGTATCTTGATTTCAAGAATATTAATTCCCTTTTAAAGAAGTTAATTGCTGTGGAAATTTGAAGTTCATACTCAAAAACATAGAATCCTGAATGTTACAAATTGTTTAGATTCTGTCCTAACTAACCTACACCTCGAGGGATGATACTTCTAAATTATGTACATATAATTTATTATTTATTATATACATATAATATAATATAATATACAATTAAATATAATAATAATTAATTCTATATATTATATATAATATATATAATATATATAATATATAATACATATATAAAAATATATATAATTTAAATATAATTTTAGTCATAATTTAAATAATATAAATATAATGTCATGACACATCGCTTCTGGAGGAAAGCAAGCAATAGAAGCTCCTACAGGGCTTGGGATTATTTTTTGTTGTTGTTGTTTTGTTTTGTTTTGGGTTTGGGTTTTTTTTTTTTAGTTGTAGTTTGGGGTTTTTTTTATTTTCCTAATGGGAACATATGCACTTTCCTTTTAATTGTGAAAACTGTGGGAGATATATACTCTAGTTTAGGCAAATCTGAATCACTTTTTGTGTTAAATGCACAAAATCATGGTTTTACTTCAGATTCTCAGTAAACTGAGCCAAGGGGCTTCCAGGCAAGAATTCAGAATCCTGGGAGTTAACAGGGAAGAGCTTTAATCTGAGCACCAGTTGCTGATTATAAATTTCATACTCTATCATTTTTGGAAGAAAACACTTGATTACCTTCCGCTGACACTGAAGCCAGAAGATGAAGTGGCATCTTTTAAAAGAACAAAACATGAATTTATTATGTGTGTATGTATATTGTAATGTTGGAAATGCTGGTCCTCCTGGTGCAGTTTTTCTGATGTCTGTGTTGGTACTGACTGGTAGGAGGAGGGGTAGGAACCAAACAAAGCTGATTAGCAGTGAGCATGTGTCTCACCCTGCTGAAACAAGTTGTTCTGCAAACCCTCAAACCCAGTTTCTATTATTTTTTCGAAAGAGCTCTTGCTGCCTGTGGTAGTCCTGGCGCTGGTGGTGACACATTAGATGTGACAAACGGTGTAAATGAGAGTTCAGAAGGCCAGGAAGGTTGTGCTGTCACAGTTAACAGAAGGACAATTTTGTGTCTTCGAGCAGGAATATCCTCCGTGAGGGGAAACTTATTTTGTGGTACAAACAGCTCTAAACTATTATGTAATTGGCATCATTTACTCTATATTTATGGCATTATGAGTTTACTGTATTTGGGTTTGCTCAAATAATTTTACATATCTTTGAGAAATTGTATTTTATGTGAAGATTTAATCTAACCACAGCTGCAGCAATATAAATTACACTTAAGACTATGCTGATTGATTATAATCAGTTGTAATCATGTCTTATAATTACATTGCATTCTGGAAGCAAAGGACTTTTAAGCCTACTCAGCACCCTGCTACATAAAGAAGATTAGCTGTTACTTCTGACAATCTCAGCCAACACTGAAATATGCATATAAACACCAAGTTTTATAGATTTATTGTTCAAGAACCAAATTAATTTCTTTTTGTGTCGATGAAAGGCAAAATAGAAATAAAAAAGTCTAAAATTTATTGAAAGGCACACTTGCATAAAATTTCCACATTAAATTATTTATAGGCTATTTAGTTTCAGTATACTAATAAATATAAGGAAAAATCCATTTTCTTGATATCCATCTGATAATTATTTAGTGGTGTCCCACTGTTCAGTCATCAGCAGAGCAGTACAGGATGCACTGAAGGTATAACACGTAAAAGTGGCATCCAAGTGCTGGGTTTAAATCAGCGTTTCAATACCACAGTAAATTCCAAAGACTTTATAGGTGTATGTAATACTCCAGTTTCATTCTGGCAGTCTAATGGATCTGCTTTTCAAAGAAGTCTTATTTATCTTATCTTATTTCAGCCAAGCACGAGGCAGTGAAGCACTTGGCAAGCACAGAGAGCAGACAGGAGCCACCCTCGCTGCCTGAGATCCAGTTGTTGGTTCCTCTGGGTCTGCCTGGGAAAACAGAATTCCTCTGGGTCAGCCTCATAAACTCAGGATGGAAAACGGACCTAAAGGTTCTGGTTGTGTCTGAGTTTCCTGATTCAATCTCATCATCTGTGTTGTTCTGTGATACCAGCCCTGGGAACTATTCCACTATCCCAAGATGTCAGTGGCCAGGCCAGGAGCAAAAGCATAAACACCTGAGCAGTGTTTCACTCGTGTTCCAGAATAGTTTCATTAGGCTCTGATTCATTTCCACTTTGCCTCCAATCCTTTCACCTTTTCATAAATTGTGCTGCAGGAACCCAATCCAGAGGATTACAGTCAGGAACCTAATCCCTGCTCCTGCTGCCCCTTGCAGTAATCTTAGTTCTCAGAAGGAGCAAATAAATACTAGAGCCCTCATCTCAATATTCTTGAGGTAGAGGATCATCTCACAACGTTATATGCTTTCAGCACTATGCAGATTGTTGATATTTAACAAAGCATCCATGATAAATAGCAGAAAGAAGCTCAATAAATACATTTTAGATGGACATGTCATTAGAATATTCAGTGATATCTCTTATCAGATTTTTGCTGGAAAACATTAGTTCCAGTTAACTTGGGTAGGGTAATGTCACAGGGATTAAAAAAATATTTACAGCAACAGGATGACACAAACTGAATAGAATTTACTGGGGAAGTATCTGAACTGATTGATGGGTGTCCAGCAGGTTCCCCCATTGCCTGCAATGATGTCCAAGTGGAATTCCCACTGCAGGTGCCTTCTGGCCTGGTGTGCTGGTTTTCCATCCCAGCATAATCTGAACACGGAGGTGGAGTGATGTATATCTAAAAAGTCCGTTTAATATCAAAATCTGGACCTGAAATCTTAGAAGTACCCTTTTCAATTACCCATAGTCTCAGTAAATTAGCCTTATCTCCTATTTTTTTTATCTTCTCTTAGTTCTACCTTTGTCATTCGCTCATGGGTCATATCTTGGCAGCATTTAAGCAACAAAAATTTGAATTAAAGGTTGATGTCTATAAATTTTTTTCATGATATGTTCTTCTGTCCTTTAGATATAATTTCCATAAAATGCATTCTTTTAAAATTATCACTGCTATTTGCCCTGATCCACGTTGTGTACAACCTAAGTTAAACAATACAGGCAAAACCAGCATATCAGAACCTGTAAATGATCTGTGCTCACACCTATGCAGTAGGTTTCCTCCATTTGTCTGGACATATGCAGTTTATGTCACATACAGTTTACTTGAGGCATAATTTTACAGATTTAATGTAAGTTGCTTCTTAGTAAATGTCTCTGCAAGGTTTCCTTGTGCACCTCTGTCCGTGACGTGAAACTCTCCTGGACATTTCAGAAAACGTCTTCATCTTTAATTTTTTGAGAAGAAAAATTCGGCACACATTCCACAGTTAATCAAATATCATTGTTATTCAAATTACTTATGCAAATCAGCCGTTTGACAGACTCTGTGATCCGAGTGGCTCAAATTGTAGGGCATGTATGCAGTGGGTTGGCAGTTTCAGGGGCTGCCAGTACACGCCTCGACACGCTGAGAACATCAGTAATTGCAGTCCCTGGTGCTTTGTTTTCTGAAGTCCCAGTTGTGCAGAATTGCTCTTCAGTCAGGTCTGATGGGGACAAGTCATGATGACGGGAACAAGAGTCAGGAATTAGAAAGCGCTGCTTACAGGACACAGCCCAGAAAAGAGAAAGCCCTGGAGGGGGAGAGAAAATGTGCATGAGTGAGGAATAATTGGGAGTCAGATGACAGACCTGGGAACAGCTCGGTTTCCAGAGCCAAGAAAGAGAATTAAGCAAAAAGAGGGGCAAATTTTGCATGAAGTTGTACCTTCATGTAGTGCTTATATCTGTGCAGCTAAGAAACAGAGGTTTTTCAAAATTTATTTTATTTGTTTTTTTATTGATGAGGGTCTGGTAGAAAGGAAGAATCAAGGAGTACTCTGGTAGAAGAATTTCAGATTAAGCACCAGTAAATGAAAAGACAGTTTTACAGAGATCATCCTTTGCCCAGGTTTATGCAGCTGAATAAACTTTCAAAGTGTTGCAAAGCACACCAGTCAAAATATGAATGCTGGATGTGTGAATGTGCCTATGGGTAGATATACACTGGTGGTGTTTTGGGTTGTTGTATTTATAAGAGGATGAATGATGGCACATTTAGAAGCCACTTCAATATGTTAAACACCATAAATTACCATGTCTAAAGAAGAGGGGACATTTTTAACTGCACAGCCCATAAACTGCTATAAAACTAGTTGAGCAATATGATGCCAGAATGGGCAAAAATCCAGCTGGATGAGGCACAGCATTATGAAAACAAACTGACCGAGCAGCAAGAAGTAAGTTCCAAAGGAAATGAAATGAGACTGTGCTCCTCATTAAGCTAATAACAACAACAATAACAACAGAAAAGTCTGTCTGCCTGGAAGAAATGTGGATTCCAGTTGGAGCAATCCATAAATTAGGTTTTGTAATTCTTTTTGTGACTTCAATCCGCATCGTTCTCTCTCTAATACAGAAATAAATAGCATCTAATGGGGCCATCTTGCAAACATCAGTACTATCTGGCTCCGAGTTAGAATGATTCACTCCCAGAAGATGATTTAAATTAATGTATTTGTTGTGGAAGTTTTGTGTCACCAGCAGTCTGAGTGACTGAGCTCTCTGTGGTGGTGTGGGTTGTGATCAGAAGTGCTGGAGCCAGTGCAGATGCACTGGGCACGGCCTGACTGCAGGAAGGTGACCCTCCAGAGTGTGCCCTGCTCCCTGGCTGTGCCAGCCTAGTTGACATTTACATTTTATCTAGTGCTTAAGGTTTAAACTATTTTTTTCTGCACACTTCAGATCTGAAGGTACCAGTGCAAGCAGCGCTGCGAGAAACTTCCACCTGCCACAGTCTGATTGAGCAAACATCAGCTGTATGTGCTTGATCCTCCATGACCCAAAGTATCCACACTAGTCTTGCTGCACAAGCATTGTTTCACTTTTAGACTGAATGTTTTGTGGGTTTTTTTCACCTCATGCTGCTTCATTATTCAGCTGTTTAGCCCAGTGTATCAAAATGAAGTCCTTTGTCCTCCTCACAGCAAAAGGGAGAGGAAAGGCCGTGAGCAGCAGTCCTGGTGGAGTGAGCAGTGGGCTCTGGAAGACCTGGCCTGTGCCAGATGATTACATTAACATACCTAGCACTCTGTGATTATTGCAATCGTTATTGCAATATTTCTTATGAACATCCTCAGAGAAGTTTAGAGAACTGAGGGGAGACCTTATCACCTTATCAAAGACTTCCTTGGTTATAAGTTTTCAGTAAATAACATAAAAAGAACAAAATTAATGAAAGTTATGCATTAGTATTGCAAATATTTCAAGAGAATTGTGTCTAAATACAAATGATTTCGTGTGAAAAGGAATGGAGGTACTTGTTTGTAAACAGATGGTACCTGGTTTGATCAGAGGGGGATTATAATGTCCCAGCACCAAGAAATCTCACCTGAAATTCGGACTGACGATCACAGAGTAAGTTGTCACATGAGAATAGATGCAATACAGATTTTAACAGCTGGGAAAGTGAACTAGTGCATATATGGGAGAAAGGGAAAAAAAAGGAACAAAAAGAATAAGTAAATGGTTGAGTAAATAAAGTAACAGTTTTCTGGTTGCTGATGAATGGTCATGGTTGCACTCATCAGCACTGGAAATAAAGATATTACAGCAGTGAAACATTAACCAGGGACAGATTGGGTGTTTTTTTTATTTGTTTGTTTTTTGGTTGTTTGTTTAAGGATAGGGAACATCACATTTTAACAATGCAATGCATTATCCACTGGGTTATGAACCCCTTATGAACTCACATCATGAAGTGGCTGAGAAATGGGTTGTGGTAGGGAAGTGTAGCAAAGAAAACAAGAGAAGAGACTCAGAAATACAGAAAAGGGAAAGACAAACAACCCACTCTCCTTCTGCACCCCCTCTCCCATCTATTCTTTCAGGTTGAGACACCCAAGTCATGAATACAGTTACGAACCACTGAACAAATAATATACAATGTTTTACTAATGTGCAATGACTGCCTTCTACTCGGTGTTCATCTGTTCTTCTGCTGATGCATTTGCCATTTCACTACATATTAGGAGAGGTAAATTTACATCCTGCTCCTTGTACGGTGTTCAAGGCTTGAATTTCGAATGAGATTGATACCCTTGCTTCTGCTTCTGCGCTTGATGTATGATGGTGCTTCCACTGAAAGTGATAAATAAGTTATTGAAATTATAATGATGCGCTAAAAATATCTATACATTTCCAGCTCTGTCTAAAAATCCCTCTGTATGTACATTACAGTGTGTCCAAATCTAGATAAAATGCTGTTTGAGAAAGTGAAGGTCTCAATAAAAATTTCATGGCTTTAATTCGATTATTCTTATATGGACCTGTCTTCCTGCTAACCACATATGTTATCTGAAAACCATAGCCACATTATTATGTTTTGAAACAAGAAAAAAAAAATCAAAAGAAGGTTCTTCTTCAAAAATTGTGAAAGTGTACCTATTTAAAAATGCTCTTGGGAAACACATTCTTGGAATGTATATAGCTTAGAGACACAGGAAATATGAAATAACATAATAAAGTAATACAGTAATTTGGGCTAAGATGGAAATAATATTTTTTGGGTTTTTTTTAAAGCATCTTCATGTAATTCTCCTCCTTTTTTATCTTTACACTTGTAAATAAAACTGTGGTCTTCCCTTTTAGAGATGGGGAAGAAAATTGCATAATAAATAGCACAGCACAACAATGAAACTGTCCCAAGTATCACACAGTTGTCCTGATGTCCTAGAAAGTGAGCCCAGATTTACACATCTAGAGTATCATCTGATATAATATTTAATTATTTGAATTATTACTTAATCCCTTTTTAAATCACAGTGAACCATCAACCTCAAAACAGTACCTCCTTCCCAAGCAATTCAAAAGCACTTAAAAAGCTGTCACTTATATAAATTCCTATGTTATTCATTGGTTTTCCATTCTTTAAAATTGTAAAGAAGGACAATATTTTTTAATATATCTCTAGATTACAAACTATGTCAGGAAAGCTGATGGTCGGTGCAATTAAAAAAAACTATAGGAATGAAGAAAGTGTTTGATTATCAAAATAAATACTTTGTTTTAACTGATCAAACTTGAATCCTTCACTAATACCTCACTTTCCTCTTCTGTGAAATAAACTAATTTCCTCCTGTGTGGGAAATGGGGATACTTAAAATGGTTTATGTTTCCAAGAGTTTGAGATGTTCATAAAGATGGTGCTGGATGAGTGAAGCCTCTGAATTTTTTATTGTACATACAGGACAAAGGTATCTTTTTCAAGTATATTTTATTGTAATTGTTGAATAAATCCTTTGAGTAAAAAGCCAGATTATACTATTTTGCTTCACAGTGGCTACTGTGCTTTTATGCCTTCAGTAGGACAACATAATGGCACCATTAATATTGTTGTGTTCTACAAAATAAACCTGTTCATCACCTTAAAATCCCCTTGGGACAACTGTTGAGTCCTATTTCCTGTTCTTCCCTCCATACCTTTGAATTGTTCTGACCATGCAAGAGGCCAAAGTGATTGCTGCTGGAGATAAATCCCCTGAGAATTGCTATGATGTCTCAGCTGAATTCTCTATATTACTTAAGAAGTTTTCAAAATATTTGTGTGTATATATATCCAGGCATCCACTGGCAGTGGGGAATTTCAGTTCTTGTGCCTGAGACCTAAATGTGTATAAGATAATACAGCAAACTAGGGAAACAGCATAATTAGGGGAAGTCCTACATATCCCACACCTCCTAAAACCTCTCCTTTGTAAGAACACCACCATGTTAAGCATCATGTTCACAGCCAAACAATTGCACTGTTACATTTAAAGGCCAGCCTGGTGGCAGAACGGGATGATGCTGCTCAGGTTCTCAGTTCTTGACTGGTGAATCACCTCCTACCAATTTGTATGTGAACAGGTAGAAATGGTGCTTCCAGTCAGGGTCTTGTTAGAGGAATTTTTCTTCTGTAACTTCTTTCAGGAAATCACCCAACTTATTGCCTTTCCAGTTAAAAACTAATACTGTCACCAGCCAAGATTCAAAACCAGGAAACTGTTGGCAGGAGTTTTCTTTCTAACTTAACCTTGAATAGTGTCCATCATTATTTTTTTTAATTTGGTTTTTGAGAAGAGTTCCCATTCGGGCACCCCATCCTGTGGTACAAGTGAAGAACTGAAGTTTATTTCTTCATTCCAGGGCATTACAGTGTTGCAGGTGGAACTGCTCCTGTTAGAAAATGAATATTAAATTTACAGATTGTGACTCAAGGAGCAGGTCTGTAGTCCAGGCAGCAGTAGAAGAAAGGTTGTGTAACCAGAGCTACACAATTAGGGAAAGTTATGGTAGCTGCATGCTGAGCTCACAAAGTTGATGTTCTTGTTGCTATAAGGGAAGGAAAATTTCTCATATCTTAGCACATAAAATAAAAAACTGTCCAAAGCCTCAAAAATTCTGTTTCCAGCTTTTTCTTAAAACATTTCCTGTGAACTTCTACTTTAAAATGGTTTTTGAAGGGATATTCTAGTGTATATGCTCTGAGGTTAATTTTCCTGTTCAGATTAACTTCTCTAAATGTATGGCACAGAAGGGTTATAAGCTTTACAGATAAAATGAATATAATATTTCAGTAGTTAAGTCCTTGAGTAGGATTGATTGCCTTCCAGCCATAACCACTGGCAGAAGAGGAATATTGTTTCTGTGCTGAGTCTGTGAGGCTGATGCAGGGTCTGGTCATCAGCTGATGACACACACAGAGCACAACCTGTTGGTCAGCCCCAAAGTTAGCTGTGTGTCACCTTCACACTTCCACTCCTGCTCCAGATACACAGGACCAGATTCCTGGCACCAGCCAGAGAAGTCTGAATGCCTCTCTAAATTACCCTGGCTACTAATTGTGCCAAACAGCCATTCTGGTATCCAGGAATCTCAAGGCAGAGTGCAGGTTTGGCCACATTTCCTATGCAAGTCCCAGGCAAGCAGATGGTTGGAGAATTGTGCTGGCATTTGCCCCCTTTTGTAAGTCTATGTGCTCTGGGTGATGCTTCCACTGGTAAATGCAGGCATTAGTGACACTTGGCACTGACAGCAGAAGACAAAGCAGCCTGGAAAAGAAACACTCTCTGTACCTAATGGACAAAATGGGTATAAGAGTTATGTTACACATCCCAGGTACAGCCTGAAAGGTTTTCCACTCTTTTGGACTACTAAACAAGTCTATTCTTGAAGCATTTTCTATTTCAGTCAACTTATTTTAAAATATAGTTAAGGTTAAATGACAGATTTTTCCTGTTTATGATTGTATTTCTTTCACTGAGTTCTCCAGTGAGGTGACAGCAGCTGTGACCTTGCAGTGGATGCCTGACAACTCCCACTGACTGCAGCAGACAAGTTTTGATTTGCTGCAAGGGTCCTGTAGCTTAAAGTTTATTTTAGGTATGCTCTTTAACTGCACTGATCACTTTCCATTTATCTGGTATGATAAAATAACATCCCCAAGAGGAACTCTTACAGGTGCACGAACTTCTTGTGCTGGAAGATGAGGCAGGCTGATATCAGTGAATGGCAGAGAATGCCCCGATTTTACAAAGACAAAACTGCAATTTTCATGTTAATGAACAAACTCCCGTTGTCATTAAATCCTTCAAGAGGTATTCAGTCAGCAGGCAGATCGAATGTATCAAACCAGGCTCAGGTAACCCTAGCCTACAATTAAATGTCATTTCCTCTTGGGAACAATTCTTCAACAAGAGAGCAGCAACAGTGCCAAGAACGTGTCAGCAGCTGCAACTGCAACTGGGAAGCAGCAGGTTGTGTTTCAGTGACTTAATTTGTTGTCTTAAACACAACCCTGAGAACTTCAGGTCTAAAAAGGTGACAGTGTGAGGCTGGGTGTGTTGGTGATCTGAGGCCAACATTAGAGAACTGGAAGCTGTTTTTCTGTCAGTGCAGCCACAAAATCTGCTCCTTAACTCACTGCCTCACCTTTGCCAGAAAATAAACCTATTTAAAGTCCAATATCTGTCAAGCAGAAATCAAATGTCAGTCTTCCATTCTCAGATGCAAAATTCGGGAGGCAGAAGAAATTGCTCTCTCACAATCTGATTTTAAGAGAAGTCGAGATCAATGCTATCGATTTAACAAGAAACTTAATTATTCATTTTATATCTAGTTTATTACAAAAGTTTGCCACGTGTTGACTAATTATTTTGCCAGGAGATTGTAACTGTCTAAATTAATAATGGAAGAGCGCAGAGTTTACCCTGAGGCTGCAGAGATCGGGAACAAACAGGGAAAAAAAACTCTGTTTTAAGGAAGCTGGAAATATCCACGTGATTACAAGCTTCAACCTCTCACCAAGATGAAGCACGAGGAAAGCTGCCTTTATTATTATTTCCCACTGGAGGATAATTAAATACAAATAATACAGATCTGTGGGGTTATAATCTCCCTTTGTCAGGAGGTGTATCTCTGAGTGACAGCTGTCACAGGCCCTGGTTTCGTGTGACACAGATTATTTGAAGCTCTAATTGCGCAGAGAGAAATGCAATTCTCAGAAGATGTGTCACTGCAGACTGTGAGGGGAGTCCTTTGGCTGTGGCTGGAAGATCGTGTGAACACACAACACAGCTTAACTGCAAAGAGAGTTAAATAAATATGTCCTTAACACGAAGGTCAAAGTCAGAACAAACCCACTTTTCATGAAAGGGGAAATCTAAGAAAGTGACTTTCAGCACCGCCAAAGACCAAAAACACATCCTTTGAAAATTAGCTGAGGGGTGGCATGTCACATAATGATAATCGGCCCAAAAATTCTGTGACAGGAACCTTCATCAGTTAAATATTTTATAATATGTCTCTGACACTTAAGAAGGTAAAAGAAAACCTTCCTCTGGAGCTATTAGGCAAGGCCTCTTCCTTTCCATTTTGAGTCAAAAAGTTGAATGTAATTTAGAACATGTGCAAAGGCAACAGAAAAGTGATTATTTCTGAAGCATGACCAACATTAAAATCGCACACTTTAGGTTTTCTTTTGGGAAACCAGCAGCACTTGGAGAGCAGTTTCGCCTGAGAGAAAAGCAAATCAGGTGTTTTTCTTACGAGGAGGCTGATTGGGTAATTTTAGCTTGAAAATTAGAAATGGGAGGATCAACCACACTAAATCTGCAGCACTATTAAAGCCTTCCCATGGCCTTTAGGGTCTGGATGCACAGAACAAGCAGGTAAACAAATGAACAAACAAATCCTTACACACACACACGTTAAGCGAAAGACATTGGGAAATTTGTACAGACCCAAACTCCTGGAAATTATGAAGTGTGTTCATCTGAGTCAAGAGAATGGGTCTTAAAAGCTTTTGTCAAAAAATAACTTGGAAACTGGGCTATATTTTGTCTCATTTTAATTGAGTACATAACAATTAATCTCACAGGACAGATGTTCTTGTGGTAGTTTTTTTGTTTGTTTTTTTTTAGCAAGGAATACTATAAATAACATCAAGATCACACTATGCACGGTGAAGACTCACATAGACTAGGGAAAAAAATCATCTCAGAAGTGTTAGCAACCTCTCTTTTTCCCCAATCCTCTATTATTTCAGGGTGTTCAGAATGTAGTTAATGCAGTGTTCACGCTCAGGAACGCTATAGGCATTTTTTTTTCCTGATGCATATAAATGAGTTTGTATTAATGCTTGTAAAACCTCTGCCCAAGAAAATGTTGGGTCAAACAAGGAAACCTTTGCAACTCCAGAACTTCTTGCAAATTCAAGCAATATAACTTGATCTTTTTTGGGTTTTTTTCCCTCTATGTTTATCTGTGTGCATTTAAAACATTTTTGCCTATTGGTCTCATGTAAATGCCTTGATTTAAGGGCTTGAAGAAAAGATGCTAAAGCTTTTTTTTTCTTTAAGAAATCCAACTTTCCCCAAGACTATGCTCACATTATTCATTTATTTTTGTTTTACTAGGGTTTTTGTTCATAAGAATAGAAACTTCACAGCTTGATAAATTACATGTCAGAACCTGTTCCTGTTTATTGTTTGGGGGCTTAAGGGATTATCCAAAAGGTTCTGGCTTTCTGTTCTCAGGTTTTTTATAACCACTTGAATCGTAGAGGTAGACACACAAATGTACACAAAGTACTTTAGACAGTTGATGGCTGTATTTTTTATTATTATTGCTATTTGTAATACGCTTAGCCATTTCCCCATGATTTTCTAAGGTGGTTTTAGGCACATCTGTTTATCTCACCTTTTTCAAAAAGCACGGGTTTACCTGCAGAAATAATTGTTCCTTTGTATTATAAATCACAGAGATGCAGGCCCCTAAAGCTCTATTGTGTGTGATTTAAAAACCGAAATAAGCTAAAAGGCTCAGCAGAGGATGAATACAAAACCTGAAATTGCTTTGACAGTAAGGATGCAATAATTTATTTCTACTCACTATTACAAGTTCATCGAATCTAAGTCCATTAAATATATCTGTAAATGCATGAAATATTTAAATATGCTTATGTGCTAATTGAATCATCTTTTAAAAATATATTTGGTGCTGTTGTGCCTAGAATATCTTTTTACTGTATTGGACATTTTCCAGAAATTTTAAAACGTTTTGTTGGGGAGGGGGATGGTTTTGATTTCCGAGTTGCATTTTTGTGACACGTGCAATCGTTTAGACAGGTCACCATGTCAGTGACTGCAAATGAAGAAAATCAGAATTAGGACTGCATTACTAAGAGGGTCATCCTTGCTAAGCTGGTACACATTTGATGGCATTTTGATAGCTTGATGTGGAATCATGCTTTGGCAATAAAAGGCACGAGTCCCTGGTTACTGCTGTAGATAAACACAGCAGAGCTCTGACCAGACAACCTTCTCCCACCCTGTGTTTCACCCTGCACTGGTGGATCTTGGGGCTGTTTCTGATCTCTTGGTGTCTGATAGCAGACTCTCCTGCAGGGAGATGACACACAGCAGCTCGCAGGTTCTGGATCACTGGTGGGGTGTGGCTCACTCGCTGCTTTGAGAAATCATCAGGAGCTCAGTGGGACTTGCTGGTTGCTCAGTGTTCCACAGAAGGGAGGCAGAGATCTCTTCAGGCAGTAGCTCCACAAAGGGATTCAATCAGCAGCCAGTGCAGCTTCACATCTTGTAGTGAAGACCTCAGCCCAAAATTCAACCCAACATTCAATCTACAATTTCAAATGTTTCGGGACCTTCCCACTTGGATTTCCACCCCACTAATTGTCAGACATGGCTTCAACACTCGGTTTAATTACACTGCAGCCGAAACATGCTGCTGTGCAGGGAAACTATTCTCCTTTGGCTCTCAGAGAGCTGCCTTAAGGCCTGTTCCAGAAGTCCTGTGACAAAGAAAACTCTCGGTGGCTCTGTTTAAACAGACTAATTGCAATGAAATCTTTGCCGGGGGTAAGGCTGGAGGCCCTTCAAGCATTGATCGAGACTGCTGAAATGCAATATCTCTGTTATACAATGAGCTTTACAGAGCTGAGCAGAGAAAATATTTTCCCTGTCATGAAATCGTGGTGTTTTTTTCTTGCAAGAAATGTTATCTCTGGTTTGGCTACTGGTTCATACCTATGAAGCAGAATCAGATGCTAGCAGCCCCTCACTTTAGCACCCTGCTTTTGCAGCATCCCTCTTTCTAAGATCTACATAACTTATTATTATTATTATTATTTCCATCCCAGACATATCTCTCTACATTCATATTTTCAAATACCAATTTCTGATAGTAACATTAGGGTAAATCAGCTCTACTGACACAGGGCCTACAGCAGCTAAACAGGAACAAAACAGCACCTGTGCCTACCAGACAGGTGGGGAACAGAAAGGAGGATAGAATACAACCTCAAAGAACATTCCAGCGAGTTGGATAATATGTTACTGAGAAGGTGCTTATTAAATTATTCTGGAGACGTAATGTTAGCATGTCAAAAGGATAAAATCAAAACCTGGAGATTTGATTGGCAAAAAAGTGAAAGAAAACAAAGGACTTGAGGCTGTGCCAGTTAATATTCTACTATTAAAAGCAAAAACTGACTGAACTGTGCAAAAAAATTACATCTGAAACTTCTGAGTTAAGGAAAGGTTTCGCAAACCCAGGTTGGTTTCAGAACCTTTCAGCTATGAAAGGAGTTTTAAATGCAAGAATTAGCGAAGTATTTTTTGTGGTTTCTACATGATATATTTCATTTTTCAATTTCATTATTGAAAAAGCACTTTCATTGTGTCTCTTTTAACGTTTATTTTTCAAATTAAACATTCATACAGTTTTTTAAACTTGCTTCACTGAAAATTAAAAGGAAGAGATATTTTGGTTTAAAAGAAGCAACATATTTTACAGTCAAGAAAACTTTATTGTTTCTGCAGCATAATATCTGTGAAAGCAAAGTCTGGTATTTCATAGGCCTGAAGGGTCTATAATGCAATAATTTCACTGATTGAATGGGTAAATAAAACAGGCATTCCTGTTCCTCAGCTCTTTTTTCTTTTTTTTGTTTGTTTTGTTTGACTCTATGGGTAAAGACGAATTTTACATCAAGAGGTGAGACTTAAAAACACAGAGGCACTGAAACACAGACAGAAAAAAAGCTCAATCTGCAGCCCTCTCTGCAGGTTTTAAGATGGGCATCAGAGCTGCTGCAGCTGTGGGAGCCACAGGCACAGCCAGAGTGGGGCACCCTGCCCGTGGCTGGCCCTCACCTTTGGATTATTTATGTAATATTTATAAGGGCAGCAGCAGCAGGTCCAGGACAGCTGCAGAAAATGCAGACATTGCAGATCAGCTGGAAACTGCGTGGAAAAACAAACAAACAAACAAACTGGTTCTGTCATATTTACCAGGCCGTGGTTATGTTAGACCTTCTCCACTCTGGGAAGGGACCGTGATCATAATATACCAACAGTGCATTTATATATCAACTGTTCCATTTTTACCTGAAAAGATTATGCTCATTTCAAATTATTGCATGCAGTGCCAGTCAATCAACATTTTTTCATTCTTCAGATCACACTGTGCTGGTTTCAAAGGGGGCTCAGGTCGTCTTTTATTGCAGTGGGAAGAAAGAGATAAAAGGGCTTAGCTGATTTCAGTTAATGAAAGCAAAACCTTGCCTTTGTTTTTGGTTCTGAAACCAGTTTCACTGGTACCTATTTTTATTTTTGGCTTTTTAAGTATTAAAATATTGGGATTTGATGATTAAACAGTGCAATTAACCATGACGACATTCTCCAAATTTAAAATGTAATTAAAAGGTAATGATCAAGGGAAGTGGGCATTTTTGCCTGATAAAAGTGGAAGTACTGCTGCCCTGATACATGCCAGCCTCCATTAGCTTTGTTGGTGTCTAACCTCCAGGTATTGCATTAATCTGGAGCTATTATTACAATTGCTATATATATTTCAGTGCAGACGTCATTGTTATGGATGGTATTATAAATTCTTTATCTCTGTGAGAAATACGAGGTCTTCGAAGATCCTCGTAATCCAGTCATTTGGGGAAGAATCCGCAGCAAATTGCACCAATCTAAGTTTGCTTTAATCAATCTATCGTCAATTCTTAACGAAGAATGGTACTAATATAGCAAGTACTGGTGTTTAGATTGAGGTTTGTAGAACCTTACATTATCTGCAGGATCAGACACTGATTTCTGGAGTTGCATTCGTGTGTAATGATTTAGTGCTTACCAGAATATGTAAAAAACCCAATTGATCACTTCTAAAGCATTGCCTGTCTTTGAGTAATGTATTGCTATGTGTCGAGTTCTGTTTTAAACATTTCATTCTGTGTTCATTGACATGAGAATAAATCACTAGTCTTCAAAGGCAGGCAAAGCAACAATTAAGAACAATATTAATTAAAATTAATTATCCTTCCCATCACCATTATTATTCCAAAAGAACCTATTCAAATACGTCATGATTTTTAAAATTTTAGCCAGGAAAACACTGAGAAAGCTGTTTGACTATTTAATGTCGACTTGTTTGATTCAATGAAATCCATTCTTGGTTTGATATGCAAAATCCATTTTCAGTGTCAAAAAACGGAACAACTTTCAAAATCCTTGAGATGGCGTGAAGCTTTTGGAGGATTTGGCCAGTTACTGATGAAGCTGTGAAAGCACTGTCCCCAATTCAGCATCTGCAGCCTCTGACTCCAGCCCATTGTCCCTCATCCAGCCCACCGATTGTGGGGATGGGCAGGTGGTTTGCTGCTGGTCTTTCAACCCCGTGGTTTGAATAACAAAGTCTTCCAGGCTGCTCAGCAGCAATTTGTGAGGTGTCAGAGTCCCATATCTTCTGGTCATGGGCATCTGCGTGTTTCACCAGCCCGAATGACAAGGGAAGGGGAACACACTCAGTGACCGAAGGAGCCCTCACAAAAGGTCCCTTAATGGCTTTGTCAGGTCTGAAAGAATTCCTTTGTTCTTCCCTCATCTTGGCCTGCCCCTCCTATTTAGCAACTTGACGATCCACAAAGCGCTTAACCTTGTGCTTGGCAACCAAGAAAAATAAAAAGTAAGCAAGATGAGCGGGGAATTACACAAAACAATGCGGAACACAGGTAGGCAATGGACTGCGGGCACTTCTCAGTAGGCTGAAACACCGGGAGCAGCAAGAAGACAAGAGCTACAGTGCAGGGAGTAATGCTGGATGTAGATGATACATGATGTAGATTGAAAATGGTCAATAAATTTCAGTGGGAGAACCGAGGAAAAACAAAATTTTAAGGATTGTAATAATAATAATAATAGTCATTTCAGACAATGGCATCTCTGGGTTCATAAAAAGCCTCAGATGCTACAACTTGTAATTGCAGTGCTCATATCAGAAGAGCTCTGGCAATTTATGCAAGCTGAAGATCCACCCCCCAGAAGCTCAAATGCAGCTTCTGAGCACTGCAGAGCAGGGACACCAGCAAGCTGTTCCTGGCTCTCACTGCCACCTCGTAACCAAGGAAATAAACAAACAGTGCTCTCCAGAAATGATTCTGCAATTGAAGAACTTAAAAAAAAAAACCACAAAAAAACCCAAAACAACAACAAAAAAACCCAACAACAACAACAAAAAGCCCCACCATATGAAAATCAATGAAATTAATAAAAACAGTCTGCTTAGGGCAAAAAATAGCCTGAAATAGAAGGATTTGTTTTGTTTTGTTTTGTTTTGTTTTGTTTTGTTTTTTAAAGAGCAAAGAGAGAATATCCACGGAACACAGTGGATATGTTATCACCAGCATGAAAAAAATATTGATTTGTGTGCCTACCAGCTAAGCTAAACAGTTGGTGGGTTACAAAAATATGCAAGAAAAAAAAACAAAACAAAACATGTCCTGTTCTCATTTGATGGGAGACATAAGCTGAGAAAGTTCAGAACTCGACTGCCTCTCCTGTGATTCTGAAATGTGTCAAGTAATGCTTGAAATGGATCAAGAGTATTCCCTTCAGCTCTGTGCAAAAAATGTCCTGGTCTCAGCTGCATCATTTGATCTGCTGCATTGACAGCAGCTTGTCTAGAAAGACAGATCATTAGATAATGTGCTGGTGTACTCCAGCATTTGCGAGCAGAAATGTACTTTTTAAAAGAAAGAAATTATTGATACTGCTGTGATCCAAGAGCTGCAAAATGTCCTTCCTTAACTATCGACTTAAACATGGATTCAGTGTCAAAAGGTAATTTCTGTGTTTACCTGTCATGCCTTGTGCTGTGCATTATATTTCTCTAAAAATACTTATCTGCTGTAGGTACATATGTTTTATAGTATATGGGATCACAGTGTATGGGCTTGATCTACACTGCTGTGATATCCTTCTGTCCATAAAAGAAAAAAACAAAGTCTTTCTGAGAAAGCAAATCCACTGAAATGACTCCCAAGATTTGTTTAGTCCCTTCATTTTACTTCCCACATGGATTCTCCTTTCAAATTTACAAATTAAGTATTTTTTTTTCCTTCACTGAAATAGAAGTCTATAAGGTTCTTCTGAAATTAGATCTTAGTTTTTGCATTTTCAAAATTGTGTTATTAGACCACAGTCTAAAGACCAGCAATAATTAGGCTCCACAGAGCTGGCAGAAGGTTGAAAAACAGCATACAGGCCCTGCTATATACTTTGAAACAAGAATGATCAAGGCACTGGGGAGCCCGTTTTTGCAAGATTTTTAAAGAGTCAGAACTGTTTAGCTGAGCAAAACAACTGAGGTCTGCAAGCACATCTGATTGCTGCCTAAAAAACACATGGTAGGAGTAAATTTTGAGCAGGGATATTGTAAGCTAAAGGACAATGCTGTCACTGGGAAAAAAAATGGTGATGACTGTAAATGTATTTAGCTGGAAATGAGACAGTTTTAAACCATCAGAATAATGTGTTTCTGGGACTGCCTCCCAGAAGAAGGAGCACAGAAGCTACAACTCAGGCCTCAGTAGTTATGGAGTTAATTATTTATTCTTTCAGTATTTCCAAGTGTCATTGTCAGTTCTTGTTCTTACTGTGTGCTTTGAGTGAAGGATCTACGCTCATCATGGAAATGACACAGAAGTGCCATTTTTCAAGAGGTTATTTGTCTTGTCTAGGATCCCTGGATACAAACAGCATTCTAGAAACTCAAAACTCCTCTATGGGCTGTGTCAAGACATGCTCTGCATCTTCTTGCCTGTTGTATTCCAGCGTTTGAGCAACCTGGTCCAGTGGAAGGTGTCCCTGTCCATGGCAGAGGGTTGGAACTGGGTGATCTTTAAGGTCCCTTCGAACCCCAGCCATTGTCTGATTTTTGACAGACTCCAGAACTTCTTTTCACATTTGTAACCGATTGAAGATCGAGTCAAAAAGTTGGTCCCTTCGGCATTGCAAGCCACAGTGGACCACAAGTTGTTTGCTTACTTCATACTTGAGTACCTTTTGCCAGCAGTGTGTGTAAGTTATAAACTAACATTACCTATTTTAAACGGAGGCTCCACAGGATGAAGACAGTGATGTAAGTGAATTCCTATAATTAGCAGCATTGAATTGCAACATCTGATTTTGAATGATCTTTTATTTCCCTCATTAGCTCGAAACAGCCTTCAGAAACTATCAACAAATATATATATTCTTACATCAGCTCTTCAGAACAGAAATGTGTCTGCACCTGGGCCTTTCTTCTATTGAATATTTATTAATGAGAAACAAAAGTTGGGGACATAACTATCAGCTGCAGCTGGCTGAGAAAATTCACCAGAAATCAGTATTTAGAACTTCCTTTTTTTTTTTAATTTGTTATTGCAAGTAGTCAAGCATCACCAGTGTGCATCTCCATTTCTAAGTGCTCAGTCTGTGTGCAAACACACTCCATTTTGTCTCCTAAAGCAAGCTTCACTTCAAAGGAGTCACAGCCTTACAGATTTCTTTTGGAAAACACATTAAAATATAATAACTTGAAAGAATTAGTGTATCACATTTGAAAGACGTCCATTCAGATAGGATTAATGCAAGAAATACAAACTTCAAGAATTTTGCCAAGGTTTTCAAAGATATAATCGCTGGAGTTTTAAAAAAAAGTTCCATAATTCCGGGCCTATGTCCTCTTATCCCCAGCGGTAAATAAACTTTATTAAAAAAAAAAAGTAAGTGTCAATAATCTGAAACCCATTTTTTAACCTGTCTCCTGCACAACCCTGACGTGTGCAGTAATGATCTTCCTCAGATGGAACACAGCTGATCAGGGTCATTCACTGATAAACGCATTTCAGAGGATTTTTTCCCCCTCTATCTCCGTTTGAAATTCTTATCCTATAATGGTGTGCCCTTGCAGAAAAATGCTTTTGACTCCCAACTTTTTATTTCTTCGTGTCTGGTTGTTGTACAGTTTTACCAAAAACTTTCCATTTGAAACATATATTATTATCATCTTTCATTTACATATCTGCAGCTGTACAGGTATTGGTGTACAAATTAGCGTTTATTTAGGATGAAAAAGTCCTTAAAGATCACTTCATAATGAATTTTGAAGGGTTTTGAAACTGAATTTGCCTCAAAGTCGCTTTTATCCAGTTTCATTTTAGCCACAGAAATTCCGTTCTATGAGCATTGCCATCTTTTCCAAAAGAAATGAGGCATCTATGATCAAGAAGTTCGTATGCCTTCTTCTCGTTTGTTCTGTGAGGGAACTTTGTGTTTGATTGGTCATTTCTTTGGGTAAGTCTTTAGAAAGATGAAAAGAAATTGAAAACTGGCATTGCCGCTCCGAGTTGATTTTGAAGACTAATGAACTGCACCGAAGGAACAAGGGGATTTCTGCTGTCGTCCTGTGAAAGCTCCCAGCAGAGTCTGGGTGAGCTCAGAAGCTGCTCAGTTGAGAAATGGTGAAAGTTCCTAATTTCTGAACATTTCAAGTGTTTTAATGAGTGCTCAGGAATCCCAAAAAGCCTCCAAATCCAACATTTGAGGGGTTCCTTTTCCTGTATTTATTCACAAATAATGGTTAAGATAGAAATTGGGAAAAAAAAATCTGGCGGTATGTGTCTAGTTCTCTCCAGAAAGCAGACACATGTGTAAGATCTGAAAGGTTTTGGCTGCATCTCTGTCCAGTTGCAGTCCATGTTCATTCAGGCATCTCTGCCACTGTCAGCTCTTCACCCAGCTCTGGGCACAGGCACTGCTTAATCAGTGCCCTGGTAAGAATATCCCAAGTAGGAACACCGAGTTCTTCCAGTTTTCACTTGCTTTGTATGCTCTGCTTTACTGTAATTTTATTTTTTTTTCCTTTATCTTCAAAAACTGATCCGGTTGGAATAAACTTGTCCCCCCCCCAAAAAAATAGCCTTTTTTTATTATTATTATTTTGTCATGGTAAGGAGTTTGATTTTTCAAAGTTACAGTGATCTTCTAGAAAGGCATGTCCAACCTTTTCCAAGGTGTTGTGATGCTCTGAATGTTGCAGTTTCCCTTCCCAGGGAGGCAGGAGTCGTCACAGACGACATCTTGGATTTCCTGCAACCGCATTTTAAAGCTTTTAAAGTTTCATTTTCTCTTGAAAATGCTTCTCTGAACATTACCTACGCCCAGAGGAGCAGTTTAAAAATGAAAAACAGGTTTTTAGAGCTTCAATTGCAGCCACAGGGGACTGTATATTCTTCCATTGTTGCTTTGCTCGAGTATTATGCCTCTATTAGCTCAAAATATAAAGACCTGATAATGAAGGCCCCTTTGGAATGTCTAAGATTAACAATGAGAGTTTCAGCTTGGAGGACCTGCAGTATTATTTATTTGACATCAGTTACATCAGTTGTACAGAATTTCTCTTTTCCTGCAGGGGAAACAAAAAAAAAATCCTCATGGAAATTATGAATATTGTCTTTATTGTATTTAGGCAATTGGAAATAGTCAGATAAAGATTGTAACCATTTTCTTGTAATGGGGGATGCAGGTTATTGTTATCACCCATCCTTGTCTGAGTTGAATCTTATCCTGTTTTCACTTCTGCCTCTTTTGAGCTTTACAAGAGCTGAAAGAGGCCCTCAGCAACTATTTCCAGATCAGTCCCTTGTCAAATAATTCACGTTACAGAGACTTTATCACTGCATGTGCAGTCTTTAGAAAGAAATCCTGTACATTTAATAGCTCTTCTCTATATGTCAAAAACACTGGGGTAAGTTACTACAAAACAATTCGTGTTAGTATGGAGTGCTGGGTAATATTCAACCATTACAGGTTAGTGCTTAAAATACACTTCCACGTCTGTGCAATGTCTCTCAAAAGCATGTCAGCTTATAAAAGGTGTATGTGTGATAATTCACCCTCCTTATTACAGACAGATAATGGTCAGTAAAAAAGACAGTTAGTACATCAAAGAGAATTCCAGCACACCAATCCATATATTGAATTCTATACTTTCTGAGAAAATTCATAAACTTCTTTCGAGAGCTGGGGAATGCCTGTTAAGCACTGAAAATATTCTGCTCCTTCAGTCCAAATATCAGTGCTCAAATACCCAACAGACTTTGGTGCAGAATTTTATTTAGATTCTGTTTTCCAACAGAAATATGTTCACTGCTTCTGTTACATTTTCCTGGGCTGGATGTTTCATTCATCATCCAAAGTATTCTCTGCTTCTCAAGGTCTCAAGGGGAAAGAAAAAAAAAAAAAAAAAAAAAAAAGCTAATTTAGGATACCCCTAAAGCTTGAGTATTTTTTTGGTTGAAATACAGGCTTGTCATTGTGGATGCATAATAACCTTGCTGGTAATTATAGCTGACTATGCCAGTGGCTCAGAGTTAGGGAGAATTTCCTAATGGTAGCTTCTAGGAAGTCTCTGACCTCAGACTTACCCATTTGATAAGTTATTTTCCTTTAGATTAGAAGATAAAGGAGACAGCTCCCATTCAGACATGTTCAAAAGCTTTCTTTGTCTTTATCCTTGCCCTGAGATAATCCATAGGGGAGCACCCTGAAAAAGTGAGTGCTCAGTTGGAACATGTGTATCATATACATCATGATGTTCAAGAAGGACTTGGGGATCCCAGATTCATTTTCTCTAAGGCCAGAAGGAACCCCTGTGATCACCTAATCTGACCTCTGGTTTGAAGGAAAACATAGGGTTTCGCTCAATTAATTCCCATTTGAACAACAGGTTATCCTTAGGAAAAAATAAAAATCTAATATTTGTTGGAAGATTTATATTAATGAAGTTCTTCACCACAACTTTTTTTCCAGATGTTAATTATCTGTGCTCTTAAAGGTGTGTTTGTTGCGTCTAGATCAAATACCTTGGTCGGTCTTCCAGAATCTGGAACTTTCTACAGATCCAGTGTCTTCAGTCGTCAATGTTTGGTCTATAAATTGTGGCAAATGTGAGATAAGGAGCCTATTAGAGACAGTGTTTTGTTTCCTAGACCTGGAATAGTTTCACAGCACAACCTAAGATGCAAATGAGCCCCGGGAGTCGTTTGGTCTGATCTCACAGCTCAGAGTGAAGGAAATCTGTAGCTGACTGTCCCAGATGAGCTATGAAGATCTCGAGGGGCGGAGATTCCACAGCCACCCTGAACTCCCATTTCAGGTTTTGACAGCCTCTCCTTCCAAATATTTTTCCTAATATCTTCTCAACATTTCTCCTGCTGTAATTTGTGTCCATCCCTCTTGTTCTGTCATTGTGCCTTTCCAAAAAGATGCTGAGAGAATCCCACAGTATCAGCAACCTCTCTTTTTCACCCTTTAAAATGTCTCTTAGCCTTTGGATTATTCGTAGAAGGTTTCTATATATTTTTTTCTATTTCACTGATCAAATGTTTCAATAGCAGTGCTATTTGATGTATTTGAAGTATTTGATGCTGCTTGTGGTCTTACAGAAACATTTAAAAGTGTTTGTTCTGTACCTCTTAATCAAAGTGACAGATAGAACTAAGGCTTATAACTGACCACATGCATTACATCATCAGTACTTTTGTTTCCAGCATTTCTCATTTCATCAGAGCCTTCTGCCTTTCTTCACTCTCAAGAGTGTATCCTAGAATACTTTCCAATTATGTTATTAATTGGCTTTGGAGGAGAGGAAAAGGAAGTTATCTATTAGGTTAGGAAAATAAAATTAGCCAGTTTACTGATCCATCCAGTCATGTCTGGATGAGCACACAGTGACTAAGCACTTGTGACACTGGAAGATGCCAGAACTACCATCCCTTTCCTCGTGATTCCCTCATTCAGCACATTCTGCACATTCACTGTGTTATTATGAGCAGTCAGGTGACAACAACGTGGGGAAAAGCTCAGCTCAGTTTCTAATGAACTATCAGACTTCTGTGAGAATATAATTGTGATTATCTCTTTGTATTGTCCCACAATTTGGATGTTTTTTTTAAAAGTGAGGGTTTGATCCCTATGTAGGATTCTGCATGGATGCAGCAAAATATTAGGAGAGCTTTGTGCCGAATTAGAACATCCCTTTTTGTGACCAGGATGCTACAAAATCTTGTTATGAGAAGACTTCAGTGGTCATTATGGATTATCAACATACATGAAATGCAGCTGATAACTACAGAGCACATTTTACATGGTGGCAACAGTGTCCTTTGGAGGACATTTCTGAAGGCAACTCTACTTTTTTATTATTAAGGAGCACTATTTGAATACACAGAGTATTCAGCAAATGTCAAACCAGCAGGTAGTATGTGGCTATTTACCAACTATTGCTCAGGCTGATTTCCAATGTGCTACATATCATGCTTTTCTGCTTTAGCATAAAGTGTGCTCAATGCCACCATGAATGATTGCTTTAATTCATCATAGCAAATACCTGCCTAACCACATAAATATCCTCCTCCTGGAGGCAAATCACCCTGTTCAAGGGAAAAAGAAACCTTCTGTAATTTCAGCAATGTTAATAACAGAACAACTCTGAAAGTAAAATTCAGAATATTTTTTCACATACTACCCATTTCAACAGCATACAGCATATATATATATATATATATAATATTAAGGGCAATCTAAGAATAGGAGAACTGGCAATCAGGAATAAAGAGCTTTGTAGCTGTTTCTTTATTGACATTTGTTCTGCAGTTGCTGCATCTACTATGGCTTTCTCAAACAATGATACAATTTGTTCACTGAGGCATTTTTTAATTCTATGTAGAGCACTGAGGAAACATAAATATGGGTATTTGTGTAACGTTTTGATGATTAAAAGAAACCCCTCTTGTTCTTGATGTGCAAAATCATATAAAATCATTTTGGATATGAGGTGTTCTAATCTAGTTTTAATTGGAGAATTCTTTTGCAGATTCAGAGGGTATTGCCACATTTCAGTTTCATAATTAACTTGGATAGGGGAGTCCATATGGCAGATGAGCAATATTTAATAAAAATAGCTGTTTTGACAGAGAAAGAAGTGATGTTATTGTGGAGAGATTTGTGCATTACATAATTCATGATTTTTATAGAAGACGTAGAGTTATGCCTAGGAACTGGTTTTTTTGTTTAGATTCCAACCAAGGTGTGCCACATTACAGTAATGAATAATGCAGATAACATGGTGCCCTCAGTGAACTACAGAGCAGAAAAAGCAGCTGACTATCAGAAACAGCTCATTAGAAAAAAAAAAAAAAAGAAAAGATAAATGTGAGGAAAGCACATTACCTTGATGGAGAAACAGAAAAGACAGATTCGACTTCACGACTAATTTGTAAAAACAAGCTTGCAAAATTTCTAGTTCCTAAAGCCTTTAGGCGAGCTCAGAACTAATTAGATAAAAAATGATCTCTGTTCCATGCTTTTCAGATGAAATGGTAGGATATTTCATCAGGAAAGTTTATGTAATGCAAATGTGGGCCATCAGCAGTGTAGTACTTCTAAAAATGAAACCATGTCTGAGAAAGACACAATGAGTCTGACTCATTATAGCCTCGCTGTTTGCAACTCCAGGATGTAGTTAAGATGGTGTCAGCACTTCTATTATATAACCTATTTTTGGTTGTTTGTTACTTAGCTATGAATATTTACTTCAGGCTAAATCTGAGTGCACCAGGTTTCAGGTATTGTGTTTTGTTTTTTTTTTAATAAGTTTGAGTATTTTAAACTTTGACTAATGTATTTACTATCGGACACATCTGTTTTCTGTGAAAGGTGCTGAATTTACAATCTTCTTTTAATGTCCAGAGCATTTAAAGCATTATTGGTAAACTCATTCTGTGCCATCACATTTTTTTTTCAGCTCATAGCTTTTACAGTTTTTCAAAATCAATCACAGGATCTGCTCAAGCCTTGTCAGAAAGGAGAACCGTGGTGGCTGAAATTAATATGCAAATAATGAAACCAAAAACCTTACTTTAAAACTAAAAGTATGCATAGAGCTACAACTTAAAATCAATTAGCTCGTGCTCTAAGTAAACTCACACCTTAATATATCCTGTGGCAACTAGCATTGAGTCTGTTTGCTAATTTTCTCTAGTTTGTACTGCACAGTCCTAATTTTTCTGTATGTCTCCAATCTATGAAAATCTATAAAATATTTCATCAACCTGAGTAAACCCCCAAAAGGCTGTAAAAATGCCAGTAATTTAGGAATCGTAGATCATCTTCCATCCAGCCCAACGACAGGGAAAATCTTCATGTTAGATACCAAATAGAGATTTGCATTGGAGGCACATCTTTGGTGTTTTCAGAGAGGGGCTTTAACCACTACCAGGCCCTTTGTCCTTTTCTTTTTTCAGGTAACTTCTGGGGAGGGCTGGAAATGCTTGTAGCAATTTAAAAGTGGTGTCCCAGGCGTGGCACTACGAACAACAAAGGTTTTCTTGCCACTCCAGCCAACATTATTTCAGTGTGCATCGTCTGAACACGACAGACAGGTATTTATCCTAGGCCTGCTTTCCACTTAGCTTGGCAAAAAAATTGATTTAAAGGTTGATTCATAATCGGCACAGAACAGAAATGATAGCCATTATATTTGCAGTAATAGGTCGCTTATGCAGCCTTCAGCACTACAATCAGTTTTGCCAGGTGAATGAATGATGAGTAAGGTGTCACATCCTTCTCAAAAAAGTGTATTTAGGTCATTAACTTGTCTGACACAGCATTAGTGGCTTTGAAGTCCTATTTATAATGGTAAGCACATAGATATCACTGGGGTTTTTATACTGGTGAAAGACAGTCCAAACTTTAGATTTTGCTCCCAATTAATAATCATATTAATACAGACATTTCTAAATCAGCTACTCTCTTTCCCAATCTATACAGTTACAATGAGCAACAGGTCAGTGCAAACATTACCCAATTCCTACACGGTCAAAGCTAAAGGAAATGCAATGGCACACTGTATTTTCTGTTCCAAGGCAGGCTCATTAATTTCACATTCATTTACAAATCCCCAGGTAACGTTTTTTCCCTTTCTCTTTCTTTGTAGTTGCAAGGAGGAAAAAACAAACAGAACCTCCCACCAAAAGAGTTATTTCCAGGATCCACTATTCCTGTGACTCACTTCCCTTCCTTAGCTGACTCCTTTAAGTGGGTAGTTTGGACATCTGACTGGAAGATCGATGCTTCCCAGGCATGTTACTTGCAGTAGCTCCCTATCTTCGAGGAGTAAGTTCATAGTTGGTTTATTTTCTTTGCTAGGCATATATGCAGCTTCTCCTTAATTCTCTTGTAGCTACTTCCCCTTCTTTCTCCTTTTTTTCCCAGATTTATCCTATTCATGCTAAACTGCACTTTGGCATTTTCTCTTCCTCTGATTCTGCTCTCCCGGTCCCTAATATTAGAAGCAGTAGATGTGCTTGAGTGAAGAGATGTCTCATCATCTATTTATGAGGCAGAACTGTTCCTCTTGCAGCTGGGACAGTGAGGCACTGCAGGAAGAAACACTTTCCTGTACAGGTGTCAGTGCACAGACTTCCACTGCCAGCTCTCACCACCCACCAGCCCCTCAAAGACTTGGGAGTGTCTTCTCTGGCTCTTATCACTAAATCTGCTGTCCGGTGGGAGGAGTGGAGGAAGCAGAGGAATTCCCTTCCTTTGCCATAAGGAAGGTTGATGGTTTGTTTAAGCAGATGATGACCACCATGTATCCTTTTTATATAGCATCCTTTTAAGGATCTTCAGTCTTCTCTTTGGAAAAGCAATCTCCCATCTAGTGTCTCATTATCAGGAAAAGAAAGGTTTTGAAAGGCTCCTTTATGGTGTTAGAATCTAAATATACTGCTCCAATTTTTATTGACATGGTGACAACTACACTGAGGATAATCCCACCCAAGATACAATTTCTTTTTAATTTGTACTTCCGCCAAATTTTAATTGACCGTGTTTATTTCGTGATTTTTATTTTAGTTGCAATAAAAGCTTAGCTCTTAGACTGGGATCTGCACATTTGGCGAAGAAATTTAACTGCACCCTGGAACAGCCTGTTAACAGGTTAAAAATAGAATTGTCCTCAAGGAGAACCAGCCTCCCTTATAATGGTTTGATGCCACTGTAAGAATAACAGGGAGTTAGTTCACAGAATTAGATGACTAAGAATTCTGAGAGTCATTTTGCAAAAGAAGACACATAATTGGAATTTAATCCTAAGACTTTGATGTCTGTATCTTGGCTGCATCTTGCCTGTGCTGCATCTCTGAATTTCCCAGCTTCTGTCACCGTTAGACTTTGTATCACAATGTAATAGAGAAGGCTTCTTCTTTTTGTTATTTTTGTTGTTCATATTATGTAATTGACCTATTTCCATGCAATTTACTCAGGAAAACTCAAAGTGCCTTTCTTTCTGCGCTATAAATGTTTCTGATTTGCAATTCATTAAACATTTCCCTGAGCAGATACGTCCCTAAAGGGTGGGCAAATTCCAGGGAAGGTTGAGCAAAGAGCCTCAAATGCAGCACGTTTAAAAACTGTGTAAAAGGGGTTGAAGAAGGATTAGCTGGTGTTATTAACCCATATATTAGGTGGCATTGAAAATATGACAAAATTCTTGAAAGATACAAGCAATAGGACATCGGGAGGGCAAATTTATACATGCAGAATCAAGCCTGAAATACCTCTATTTCTCTCATTCTGAACAGGCCCTTATACCCAAAGTTTGCATCCCTTTTCAGCCTTGAAAGAAAATTTGGCTAATTTGGCTAATTCTGAAATGCTAAAAAAGTACTCCTGATTTTTTTTATTGTCCTGTTTGTGCCATTAACTTCCTCAATTGTACAGTAAATAGAGAAGTGCTTTCTAATGTACCTGTATAAATAAAAATAGACAGAAAGTATACATATTTCCCCATCCCTGGAGGTGTTTGAGAAGATGTGTATGGCACTCTGGAACGTGGTTTAGTGGTGGATTTGGCAGTGCCAGCTTAAGGGCTGGACTCTATGATCTCAAATGTCTCTTCCAGCCTAACCAATTCTCTGTTTCTATTCTATAAGATAATGAATACAAAGGTTTGTGTAGGAAAAATATCAGCAGGTAGGGGTGTAACTGCTCTTTTAGAAATGGCTAAAGCAAGGGAGTGGAATCATGTGAGATTTAGTATCAAATCTATCATTCCTGAACATCTGCATTCTAGAGGGGCTGTGCATCCTGTTGAAATTTTCACCTTTGTCTTTCCCTAAAGCCACATGGCAAGTGTGGAAATGCTCAGATGTTGTATTCTCCAGGAGTTTTTGCAAAGAATAATCTTTGACACCAGAATGCCACCTGTCAGTAAACTTCGTTCAAATAGAACTGCATTAATATATCCATTTAAATCACAATGAACGCATCACATTAATTAATTGTTTTCGCGACTGTAATTGTTACACTTGCTCCAGATTTTAAGGGATTGAGGTAAGGCTGATTTCTCAAGCAAAGTATCAACTGCAACTACAATCCAACACCTGAGCTTTTTCAGCAAATGACAAATAACATTTTTATCATGCTGATGGTCACAAAAGTAGCAGGGAATCAAAAAGCTGTTAAAACCTTTCCCCCATCCTTAGATAGCTCTGGAAGTCGCCTATAGGCTAAGATTCATAACAATTTTTTCATCCTTAGCAGTCAAGGAGTAAAATAATTGGTTTGTCTGGCTGTGTATCTGTTTCAAAAGCATCAAAACAATAGATGCAATAGAATCTGAGAGGGGGGAAAAATCACATTATAAAATGATAGATGATAATATGCCCACCAGGTAAACTTTTTATATGACAGGGTTAGGGATCAAGGTTATAGCTAATAATGTATTGCAGGAGACTGTAATTGTCTGGAATATTTTCTGATTTGGTTCTTATTTCTAAAATAGCATTTTGATGTACTGCAGCTCGTCTTGGGCTCTGCTAGGTATTAATAGAAACACGTCCTTTAGTATAAGTATTCTGTTCCACATAGGAAGAGTATATTGTTCAAAATAAGAAGACATGTTTCATTTTATAATTGGTCAAAAACTCTTGAGAAATAGTTGTTCATTCTGGAAGGTACTGCAGAGAATAAATTGCCTCTTCTGCTTCAAAAATCTACAAAGTCTTATCTTTTTGATTCAAGGTTTTCCTCAAAAAGCAAATTTAGAGACTAGGCGTGCAAAAAAAATTTTTTTCTTATCTTTTATGTAGTAAGTAAAATATTAAAGGAAATGGAATCAAAGATCTAATACTGTGGATTTTGTTTTGGTTTATTTTGGCAGTGAACCTATTAATGCCTATTCTCTTAGACTCACACTCTTTCCTTTCTTTTTTCTTTTTGGGAAGTTGAACAAAAATAAATTCCCCTCTGAACTAAATCCTAGCAAATCTAATCAAAGGCAGTCACTTCACTAAGGGGAAGCAGGGGGTGGGGAAGGAACTAAATTACAACTTTCTAAGAGATCCTGAAAAGCAAAATGGAAAAAAGCCATCGTCAATATAATAAATCATAACATCATAGAGAGCTTATTTGGAGGGAGTTAAGGAGTGTTGATTAAGGAGGTGTTGGTGTTAAGGTTGTAATCAGGCAGCCATTTCAAGCCTCACTTTCACAGCCTGCTAACATGCAGGAATAACATTTATTTTGTGAGCAGTTATGGGACTGATGTCAGAGACAGATGAGAAAGGGATTGTTTCCCCCCCTTCTTATTTCAGCTGTAGAATAACAACACGTGGAGTAAAGGCTTTCTGAGTTATAAAACGAGATGTGTTTTACGATTTTCCTGCCTGCTCCTCCAGAGTGAAAGCTACCTTTTCCAAATATGCAAATTAACATCTGTATAAGCAGAACCTGGAAAAAAGCAAAATGGACTCTTTGCCTGCTCGTATCAATATCTATGTGTGTACATATGCATGTGAATATGAGAGCCTAATCTACTGCTGGATGGGCAATCTGAGAGCGAGGGCCTTGTTCTTCCCCCAGACTGTGTAAATGGAAAATGATTCTGCTGAATTCATAGGCACAGATTTGCTGTCAAAGTGGTATCTCAGAGAAAGCACCCCAGACATTATGTATAGCCCTGATTTATTTTTGCTTTAAATAAGGCACCCAGGAAATCTGTAGGAGGGTAAGAAGAAAGCTCCAAGTGGTGCAAATATAGATGAAAGAGAGGAACCAGATGTAGGAAAGAGGCTGAAGGAATATCCAAAGGTCTCCCTGGCAGCGCCCACACTCTGTGTTCTTCTTGTATAGCTCTGATTTAGGATCTCTTTTGGAAGATGGAAACGGAGAAATGAAGATGGAATAGTAGAAAAAAGAAAACCCTCTTGCCAGTCTAATCTTATTCCAACTAGGCCTGCTATAGATTTTTGCCTAATAAAATAAGAGATCAAAAAGAATAAAGCTTCAATTGCTCACATTCATTCCAAATAATCCAAATAAAAATGAAAAGAATCATCAACAATGATCTGGAAAGAGGAAACGTAAGCAAACACCTAATGAGAAATCAGATACTCTTCAACTTTATGACTGAAAGACAGAGTGAATTAAGAGGCAAGCCTAGCAAATGTAAAAGTTTTGATTAAATAAACATGGTTTCAAAAACCACTCAAGAAATACACTGCAGTACTTCCTAAGAATAAGAAGAATCAGAACAAGAAAAGTGCTCAAAAGTGGTCTAGTTGAACAGTACCTGGACCTTGGACATAGACAGATGTGACTGTGACAGAGTCTAATGAAGATTTGGTATTATTAACTAAAGGAAAAAAATGGACAGATTTGATTAAAGAAGCCCAAGAATATAAAGAGAAATTTGCTGTTTTTCCTGAAAATACTTTTGAATTCACGGGCACCCATAATTGAATTCATAGGCACAGTATAAATCTAACACAATTTTAAAAATAAGAAAAAAAAAAAAGAAAGTCTTCATATATTCTTTGTCTATTCCATCCTTTTATTTTCCCTAAATGGGAAAGAAACAGCTTTTTTTAGCCCAAAGCAATGCCACTAAAGCTGAAGTTGCCTGATATCTGTCCAGTGCAAAGCAGGAGTAAGTTTGGGTCTACCTGTGCCTTCTCATGTGAGCAGGGTTTAGCTTGTGGTTGGGAGCGTTAGATAACACTGGAATGTATTCTGCAAATATACAAAATGAAATGCCCCTTTAAAAGTGTTTCAGTTGAAACCAGTGGGTACAATTGTAAATAGGAAACTTGAATGCTAACTTCTACAAATTCAAGAGGATTACATATGTTTAAACCTAACGTGCATTAATGATTCTTGGCATCTTTATGTATATATAGTCCATTTAGGAAAAAAGTGCTTTGGTCTCCTCAGGGGAAGTTCATGCCTGTGTGGAAATCTACCTGAGGACTTCATAAAGCCCGCTGGCTTTTATGGGCCTGTCATGCAAGGGTGTCAACTGACCCGAGTTCATGGAGATGAGAGTGCAGCTTGTGCAGTTGCACTGCTGAATGCATAATTGTTTGGCCTACAAACATTCAGAACTTGGCTACACGGGATCTGCAGCGAGAGGATAATTGAATTATGAAGCCTAACATGGTGATGAAATAATGTGTATTAAAATTGGATTACGCATTCACTGCCTTTTTGCACAGAGGATGATGAAACGTGCTGACAGTTCTGAAAGTATGAAGACTCCAGTGGAGCTGATCAGAATAATGTAACTTTCCATCTCCTGAATTTATCATACAGAGTAGGAGAACAGAGACCAGAAGTTCTGGGCTCCAGGACACTGCCCTGGGGCCTTTGAAGTTGCTTACTGTTGCTGTATTGAGCAGCAGAGTAATGAGGTAGTGTTAACTGCAACGACTTGACTGAGGATCTATTCTTAGCCATTACTTTTCTGAGTATTAAAAACCATGAGTTCACACCTACACAATTCCTGGAGTTGGGTAATCAATAATGAATTTAATAGTATTTAATTTCTTTCCATCTGTTTTCCGTTCAGCATTCAAATTTTTTCAACTTTCACTCCACAGAATGATAAAGGTTAGGATTTTTTTTTTTTTTCTTAATATAATTGAAGACACTACAATCAAAGCGCTGCTAATTGTATATAATTAGGTGCTGGAGGCAAACTGCGAGGAGAAGGTTAAGCACTTCAAGAGGAGACGAAGGAATGCGAGACCGGCGGTTTCCCTACAAGCACCTCGGAGAAGGGTCAGCCCAATCTTGGCACTGTTGCATGGCCAGAAAATGCTCCAAAAACAGAGGGGAACACTGCTCTGTCTGAAAGGCTGGACATAAAGACTCAAAATCATGGCCTTACCCTTTCTTCCAGTTGTTCTGTGGAGACAGAAGCACCGAGGGGAGTAGAACACTGCCCGGGAAGCCTCCAGTGTGAGGCAGAGATTTTGTGCTCCTGTTTCAAACAGAGTATTTAATATGTGGACATGTGTTTGGCACTGCTCAATTACAGGAGCTCCACATATTTTCATGGTTTGATGCCTCAGAATAGAGTATCTCTTAAAGGACTTCCTGAGCATGGCTAATTCCTTGCTGAATCAGCTGGGCTGGTGGAGACTCAATTTTTACAGCTGTCTCAGCCTTTCATTCTAGAA